>NW_028292001.1:0-32958 GCF_963383615.2 Lipophrys pholis | reverse complement strand
CCCAACCCCAACCCCAACCCCAACCCCAACCCCAACCCAACCCCAACCCCAACCCCAACCCCAACCCCAACCCCAACCCCAACCCCAACCCAACCCCAACCCCAACCCCAACCCCAACCCCAACCCCAACCCCTTAGGAGTAGTGTTGATTGGTGGTAACTGCATTGACTTCATGATTCTGTTGTTTCCTAATCTTAACACTTTAGATTGTGTGACTGCAATAAATTTTTGGGATGGGAAAGATAGTATATTTCGATTGTTGTTCATTATCTCCCTTTAATAAATGATAGTGTACTGGGCTTAAACCACTGACTCTGGATCAACCCGTACCCTTATTTGTAATTGTCCATTGACTGAGTATCAAATTTAGCATAGACAAAAATTCGGGATCAATAAAATCATTATAGCTACAATTATCAACCCTAAACCATTATCAACCATTTTAAGAATTTTATAGAGAAGGAGGCAATAACGAGAGCACGCTTTGACCCAGTTGCAGATTCATGCAACAACCTAGTAGTTTAAAAGTAAATCCTGGTGACTATCTATTTGATTAAGGTATCCAATCCAAGTCGTTCGAAGTAGTGTAGTAGTGATAAAAGATGAAACTGACAAGATATAGAGGTATTGAATTCATATATAATATAGAACAAGCCTTAGAAAGCCGGCATAACATGTGATAAATATAAATAATCGGAGGATCATGAAGGAAACTGGACAGATTAAATGATTGTATAGTTTGAGTTAGATTGATGAATGAACAGAAATCGGTCCTTTTACAATTAATCGGAAATTCGAAAAGAGCCTACAGTCATGAGAGAGATGACATGTCACATATTATAAAGTGTCAATAAAATAAAATGCATCCTACCTAATAGCTTTGCTCCGAAGCAAGATAACATCAATTATAGAAAAGAACAATAATATTGAGACATCAAATATCATCTTTGTGATTTCATAATAGGTGCTGTGATGCCACGTTTTTTTTCAAATTATTATTCCAGTTACTCTAGCCATTCAGAGTCCAGGTTAAACTCTATTTCAAACTCGTTGTTCTAATAATGCACTTTATCTTTTTTCTTGTTCTTCGTTTTCTTCTTCTCATCTGAGGAGGGAGATTCTGTTACCCTTGTGTTCATTGAACTTGTGTTACGTATTTTGTTATCTTTCAGCTATTTTAACTCTCTGATTTAGTAATCCTCTTCCTATGAAAACTCGATCTCTTCGTAAGATAAGTGTTCTTCTTATTGTTCCTGCTAGATGTGTCTTTCAAAAAGGATCTGCTCACAAAGCTCTGTGCTCTTTATTATTGTTTCAATCCACTTTTCGTTGAACGGCAGGGTTTTTAAACTACTCAAAAATTCCTTATAATAATGGTACCTAAATATCCTGATTTTAATCAATACAGTTTAGGAAGAATCTCAAAGGAAGTTCTTCAATTAATCGCATTTGATTGTTTTCCGCCTTGATGTTCAACCTTTAAATCATGTTACTGTACACGCATGATCCTTTGATCACCAAGTCTTTGTAATGGTGGATTATTTAGGCAGTCTGTCCGTAAATATCTAATCGCCTCATGTCCTCGAATCGATCACGACTGAAGAAATGTTAGAGAGAAGGTCCAATTTTATCCATTAAATTTTTGAACAGATTGTTAATCGCTTGCTGTAGAGGGCCGAAGAACAAGTTGAAATTATCAGTAACAATTTCTTTCTCGAGGACAGACATGAACAATCCTTCAATTTCTGAGTAGCTAGCTTCTCCCTAAAAGACCTTTTAAAAAATTGCCAGCATGGATTTGCGGATTTTTTTAGCCTTTCTCTTATATCGTTTCTTATCCTTTACTGATACGTCATCAACAACAATCTCATTTACGACTATGCTCATAATTATATTATAATGATTTGAACCTCCAATTTTATCTTCATAATCATTTGTGTTCTTGAAATAGCTAAGAGCTGTGTCTTTGCATTCTTGCCTTTTACTCACAATTGCGATATTTTCTTTCCTCTTGTGGTATTCCAGTAACTAATATAACCTTGAATAATTTAATAATTTTACTATTCTTGAAGGTCTAATTCGCTTAAATGACCAGATTACTTCACCTCTTTCTGCTCTAGTACTGGTACTGGCTAGGTTGGTTATTTCTCACGCTATACATAAAAGATCTTCTGCCAAGTTTCTTCTTGAAATGTGGGGCCGTTCGTGATTTATTGAGATTAATAATTTTCTCAATTATTGTCTCATCTCACCCGTTAAGGATCTCTTAGCTGGGCTTTGTCCTAGAGACTAGAGGAAATAATTCTGCAGATTCTAACAAGCCTCTGTCAACTAAGAGGAGGAGTCTTCTCCAAATCCATTGAGCACCTGTGAGAGGATGCATGGCTTATGGAGCTCATCTGTATAGTACTGTTAGGATCCTAGAATCTTGTTTATCCTGCTCAAACTCTTGAGCAAGGTGGAATAAAAGTGATTTTTAACTGTCCTATCTCTCACAACACTTTGCCAGTTCTTTCCTGAGCCCATACATTTCAGTCATCCTCTGTGCAACTTCAGCCGAGCGCTTGGTTGCCAATTATTTGAAGATAAATAATCGCTGACTGCTGTTAAGTAGACATACATCTGGGTCGAAAGTTCTCCGATCACATTATAATCTTTATTTATGGAGTATGCAATTGCTGGAGTTGTTGCAGCTCTAATGACCCAGCCTTTTTAAGTCTTAAAGACTCTTTACATCCACAGAGAGACTTTCTAACCTCGTGATATCTTTAGAGGATCGTAACTTTTCTTACCAACAGACTGATTGCCATGCTGAGACAAGGCATAGGCTTTTTCCTCTATCGCAGCATCCTTTCCTCTCTGGTTGGCAATTGGAGCGAAACAATCCCGGTGGGGGTCCTTGCTGGTTTAGCAAAGGCTATATCAATAACGATTGAATACCCGCTTACTTATTTTAAAACTAGGCTCTAACTTAAATCCAACCTGTTCAACATTCTTAAGACAGATATCAAAGAAAACAAAATCTTTAAGGGCTGGGCTGCCAGTATAACTGGGGATGCCATTTTTTCAGCATCCCACTACACGCTCTATAATGGCTTTGTTTAATCTACAACTGGGTTTTCTAGGATCATCCTTGGATACGGGATTGCCATAATCTCCACTATAATTAATCATCCATTTTAGGTTCTGCGGAATCTGTCTACTGTGAACACAAAAAAATATATAGAAATCCTAAGAGAGGAAGGAATACGCGTTTTCTATACAGGTCTAGGGTTTAGATTGATCAGAAAGCCCTTGAATACAGTTATAAGCTGGCAACTAGCTTATTACATAAAGCTATTAATTTCTGATGAAAAAATTGATTTGTGAATTAAAATTATATTGGCCTCCAATGAAGAGAGTACAATGTCCGTATATCGTCAACATCATAGTACCGTTCTTCTTCAATCACTCATCAGCCAAACGAACAACCTACAGGACTTGTAAAATATCATCAAGGTTGGCATCAGGATATTTACTACCCATGCATGACAGCACGTTACCCTTATTCTTACAGTTTAAGATATAACTGAGGTCTAATTTTAGTTAGCACTCTTCGAAGATGTAGAACAATACGGGTGGGAGATTTATGATGGGAGGATTGGCAGCAAAGGATTATTAAATAATATTCTATCCGATAAGATAGGTGGTAAATGTGAAATTATAGTACTTCTGAAGTGTGAATCCTCGATCACTTCTTGCTTTATACCATGATATTGCCTATTGTTTTACATGTTTATAGTAAAAAGCTATTTCACTGTTACTAAAAAAGAACACTATAACCATGGACACCTATGTCCAGCTCACTACCTGACTATACAGTTTCCATGAACTACCTGCGAATAATGAAGGAGGAGGATGGATTGCAAGCAGTAAAGAAAGAGGCCAAGATCGCAAATCTCCAGTATGTGACCTATAGGTACAAAAAAAGGAAAAAAACATTTGCACCATCGAATTATAGCAATGATGATCAAGTAACTAGCAATGCTAATAACTCAAGAGAGAGAATTTTTCTACCCAACCTGAATAATGGCACTTATTATCTTATCTTATTGGTAGGTTATTTCTAGCTGTAAAGAAAGAAAACATGTTTTAGATAACTCAAAAAAGACTTCTTTCTAGAAGGATTTCTGATCAGTTTTGTTAGCCCTTCAATGGTAATATGACACAGTTGAACAGGGAGACCAAATCTAATAATTAGAGTGTTTAATAATCATTTTTATTTTTGTTTGTTTTTTTTTGACTTTCCTCATGTCGCGATAGAAGGAGGAGTTCATTCCTTCAGGAATTAAGTGATAGTACTATTACCTATGAGGATATGGGTGATGCTGCTTCTATCTTACCCTTCTTAACTAATCATCATAACTTTTGCTCTCCTTCAAAATCTTCTGCAACTCCAGTTAATCATCAATACTTTTTGCTTTTTCCCTGAACCGTGTAGGAGGAGCGATGGAGGACCCTCGGTTGGGTGGATTATATCTTATTCTTTTACCAGTTTTTCCCTCTATCACTATCTCTATTCTATTCTTAATTTCTCAATTTATCTAATTATTCCTTCTCTCATAGCTTAACGGCAGTGTATTTCATGGATAATTTGATCCTTACTCATTACGTGTATTTTACACATTCCACATTGTTTTGTCCTAGGGCAGCAGCTGAACTTATGCTACTGAAAATGGCACCATGAACTAGCAGTATTCACATTCGATAGGTCTCTTTCAACAGTTCTTTTGATGAGGTTAGATGGTTTTAGAGTCGAATTCGTGCTGGCAGGTGTTTTCTAATAAAACTCTCCTCAGCATAGTTGATATCGACCATTTGACCACACTGTTTGCAGGGCTTGATATTCTTCCTACATGTAGACCTAATGGAGATCAACCTTCTCAGCTCAGTACATCTTCTCGCAGTTAGGACAAGCCACTTGAGATTGGTTCATTCAATTTAAATCTAGAAAAATGACAGATCCTCTTTATTATTAACTGCTTGGCGTTGAAATGGCGTTTAGACAGCCTGAAACCAAGGAGAAGGAGTAGTCCATTGGCACTCCATAGTCCCCAGCTGCCATCAATTCTGAAGCTGCAGTTCAACCCCTAAAAACAACAGTCTCCTGGCTAGTTTCCCAGCAACAATCGACAGGATTCTTTCATTGAAGGAGACGCGATGCCTATCTGCCAAACTTTGGTTACAGATCTACTAAGAACCGTGTAAAAGTGAAGAGGCTAGCCATACCGATTGGCAATTATAGTTATCAAACGAACAGCGTTGATGAAGTGCATCCCTTGGTGGCTTCAACCCACAGTGAAAAGCCTAGCCAGAGCAAGAGAAAGAGTGAGGTGAAATGCAAATTGAGATAATAATTAGTAAACATTGTATTAAATAATTTATTAACCCCATAGATACTTAATAAAAGAAAAATATTTATTGAATTAGTTTGATTTATATGGAAGTTATAGAGCATTAATACTCCTATAAATGATTGCAATATCGCATCATCGGGGCTTTTTTTCATTACAAAATGTTTAAATACTCAATCATTTAGTTTTTTTCAATTTGGAGAGGAGAAAGCTAGGATTGGCAAGGTAGCTTTCCCTCATGCAAGAGCGTCTTGCATTTCAATATAAATAGTCTGAGATGCAATACAACGGATAGTGAATTAAATCATAATTTAATATTGAACAAATTTAAGATAATGTATTTTATGACAGAATCGGCGCCCTTGACTAATCAAATCCTAGTAGCTACGACAGTCCCTTACGACAGTCCCTTACGACAGTCCCTTACGACAGTCCCTTACGACAGTCCCTTACGACAGTCCCTTACGACAGTCCCTTACGACAGTCCCTGCTGAATGGTAAAAGTTCCTCTTTGGTTAGGAGGAAGTTCAACTTAGGGAGCTAAAACCTCAGGATGTCAATGTGAACGTGACAATTCACATCCTTGAGGAGAAGAAGAAGTCGATACTGAAGAGGAATGGAGAAGTGGACACTTGAGTACCTAGCAGCCGATCTTTGTTGATGAGTAGTAGGTCCGCTATTGGCTACTGGATGACGATTTGTTTCTTTAACTTATCTCGTCAGTTTATAATAGAATTATTCGATGGTTGGTGTGTAATTCTTACAAATGAAGAAGACATTATCAGCTTAAATGTTGCTTTTATATTTCAATAATGGTTGATCGGCAGCACAGACCTGGAGGGCATACTGGCAGTGGTGGAGTAGCTTCCTTTGAAGATGATAACCTCATCAGAAGAGAAGAGTCCGCAAACTTGCCATGGACGCCATCGATTTGAACAAGGATCCGTACTTTCTTAAAAATCATCTAGGCACTTTTTAATGCCGACTCTGTCTGACTCTGCACAGTAACTAAGGCAATTATTTGGCACACACTCAGGGCAAAAAACATCAGACTAACCTAGCTCGCAGGATAGCCCGATAATCAAGGGATTCAGCTCTTGTCTCTCACAAACCTGAAACACAGATGAAAAAGGAAAGAACCAGAGTCTATTGCTTAGGCAAACCGACCTATCGACTGGCAAAACAGAAGAAGCAAGATGGGTCTAGGTCTATCATCATAGAGGTTGACTACCCAGAGATCGAAGAGGATTGTAACCCAGCTTTCAAGATCGTGAGTTGTTATGAGCAGAGAATCGAACATCCAGATCCAAAATTCATGTACCTTTTAGTAGCAACCGAGCCATACACGACAATCGGTTTCAAAGTTCCTAATCAAGAGATCGATAGGAGAGAAGAAAGGTTCTTCTCAAGCTGGGACTCTTAGCGCAGGATATACACGCTATGTATCACATTCAAAAGATGAAGATTATGCTTTACAGTATATATTAGATGGGGAGAGGTGGTAGGCTTAATTTCTTCAAGGAGTAAAGAAAGGTGATGAAAGGCATACAACGCTTGGACCCTTTCCATAGTGATTCTTGATCGATATTACTTGACAAAATTGAAGAGTTCACTTCAAAGCATTTTAAAAATAGTTCGTATTATTGAGTAGTAGATCGGGCTTGAAACATATATTACGAAATATAAGTATGAGATGCAGTATATAAAGAAATTCGTTTAAAAATAAGTATTATGTTCCTGATTAGCAGTCATTGTAAAAAGAACTGCTATTTAAGTATAAAATTTGTATAACCACATTTACCAGCTCAATAGTCAAATTGCAGGGCAGATAAGAGCAGGTAATGTTTGATGTGTTGTTCATTTGTTAAAGATAAATTGCAATGTGAAAGTAGTTCGATTAATTAATTAGAGGAGACCTATTATAACACTCCCTTTTTATCCATATGGTTCAATGAGTAGTTGTGATTGTATTTATCAGCTACTAATTTTTATTATTTCAAAAATTTATGATGATAAGGTGTTCTTACCTTAATCTTTTCCAATAGTTCCCTTAATATCAACATCAAATTACAAATAATAAAAATCATTAAAAAGCATTATATACTTTCATATCTAACTGTCATTTTGAAGGATCAACCATGTAATCTAGACACATTCTAGGAAGACAAGAGTAATTGTACTTAGTAAGATATCAGCATAAATAGCTAGTAAACTGAACATCTACTACTGTTTGTTATTCTTACCAGTTAGTAATTTCATTCTACCAGTAGTTTTCCAAGCTTTAGTAGTATCTCCTTGCCATTATGAACTAGCTGATAAAATTCAATGGATTGAGATTGTTAATCACCTTCCAATTATTGTTCAATCAGAATCATTCTTTGCTTCTTGATTCAAAGTGTGACAAAGATAGATCCCAGTGGGTATCCTATACAACTATCATGATCACAGATCATGGTTCTAGCAAAAACATAATTGCTGCAAGAATAGTAGATAGTGGTAAACTCATGCATTGTTCACTTGCTGATTGCCCACCTCTCTATGCTGTGAGTAACCACGTTGTCTCTAAATCAATAAAAAGTCTTACCAGCACTTTGATCAATCGATATGAACTAAGCCTGCCTATTTTCCCACTTATATCAACCTAATATAAGATTGAAGCCCTCCATCTTTGCCAGAAAAAATAAGGCAGTTTTCAAAAGAGTAGAGTTATGTCGAGTGATCTTGAGCTGTTAATAAAGCACTATCTAGTCCATTGGCTGAGCAGGCATCATCTTTCTAGCATCTTAGTAGAGGTTACAATATTATCCATATTCACTTCTAGATTTAGTTTCAAGGCTGTTATGATGCATAGATATTGCTTTGCACATATTTAATTTTACAAGGGAAAGTGTCTTTTAAGCCTGGATGCGAGCAGCCCAGCTGTGTACTCCTGGTGTACAATCAAGAGGAGGACATTGAAAAGAATGCTTGCCATTTGATTAGCAAACAGGACTTGATTCAGTTGTCTCGCTTCTTCCTGATCTAGGTCAAAATCTTGTTCATGTCTTAATCCCTTAGTAACTCATCTTCTTTATCACTCGCAGCCTTCCAACTGCTACAGACACCACCTTAGTATCTTCCCACTCTTGCAAACTCATACAGACCTAAGAGCTGAACTTTCAGACTTCCAAGGAGTGTGGCTACACGGATGTAGAGCCATAGGATGGAAGGGTGAGATTGAATTGACTGAGTAAGACCTAAATGGCAGTAGGTGACTGGGATTAGGCTAATCAGTCTCAGGCAGTTTGCAGCATATCTACCAGAGAGTCTTACTCCTTGACCTCCATAAAATGATTGTCCAGGTACTTCTATATATTCGATGAGATGGTAATGCTAATCGGGAGCAAGGCACTTCTAGACCAAGAAAGGTCTCGTGCAACAGATACCAGATTACGAACAATGTATAGAGATAATGGCCAGTTAGAGCCTGAGAACATCGAAATGTTGCCCAGAAGCCATAGCAAACCAGCACTGATTTTCAAAGATAGAATGAAGCTTGATAACCCGCCTGTACCAATACAAGGGGTTTTCAGAATGTTCTCAACCGGTTAAGGTTCAACTCTCGAACTAGTAGTATCTACTCCACCCATACCTTAATTTTTATTGATGATAAAAGTTCAGTGTCAGATTAGGTTGGCAGCAATGTTGTAGATGGCCTTGTTGCCCGTCTAGAGGGACAGCTGCTGCAGGAATAAGGTGGTGCGTCGTTCGAGGACAGTTTTTTATGCTTGTCATGCACCTTCTAACGCCTTGCCTCATTCTATGCCTGAATCGAATTCAGGTTGATGGCCATTTCTCTCTTGAAGTTAGGCAGGCTCGAGCTAAAGATCTTCTTATTTTCCTTAGTCTCATCAGCCTTTTGCTTTTTCTTCTAGAGACTTTCAATAACAGCTTTGCGCCTATTGATTCTTTATTGAGCCAGCAACCTCTGCCCCTCCCGCCACTGCTCCCTCTTGATTTCTCTGATTTCCTCCTTTATCCTGACCCTATCCTTATGCTCCTTCTAGCACTTGACTTTCCACTGGTTGACCTTGATGTCTTTTTCCACCAGCTTATTAATAATTCCCTGTTCTCTCTACTCGAACTTCTCTCTTGCAGTGCTCAAGTTCTTTTGCACTATTTCAGTGCGACTGGCCTAACTGGCTCTTTTTAGCAACAACTAGCTGTATGCCTTCTCGGCCATCTTCAGCTATATCTCAACCATCTCACGAGTGCGACTAGCATGCTATTACGCCGTCTCGATCCTCCTCCTCTTGTAGACCTATGCCTGTGGGTAACTGACTCCGACACTCAAATGCCGTCGGTATTGCTAGCTATGATGCAGAGTTCGCTGGTTATGAAACTCCATCTCTTCAGCCCTGAGTTACTCCAGCTTGCGACGATGGGCCAGTTCTGCACTGCGGTCTGTTTCCTACTTCCTCTCTTTGATGTCCTTTACAAACGCCTCCCTCTTTAGAGAAAAAGCTTTACGTTATTAAAGTTTGCGCTAATAGAGAGGAGCTGACTTCTGAAGCTTGTTTGTTGACATGACGTAGACGGTCTTCCTTTTGAGCTAATCCTCACTTTCGACTCGCTCCTTCGCCTACTTCAGTTGCCGAGCCCTTTCAATCCTATGCCGCACAAGGTCGGCGATAATGGCCGCCTTGCCCTACAGGCCACTTTCTCTAAGATGCCCAGTCTTCCGAAGAGCTGGTGAGTACAACGACCTTGGGTAAATCCCCTCAAATCCTACGGGTTAGTATACCTATGTTCTTCGTCCATTAATAATAAGAGTGATAAATATTCGTATTATTTTTATCGGGGAGTGGATGGCAGTCTCTGCGATGTGAAGTCTAGTGGCTTTTGGGGTTGGGGTTGGGTTGGGGTTGGGTTGGGGTTGGGGTTGGGGTTGGGGTTGGGGTTGGGGTTGGGGTTGGGGTTGGGGTTGGGGTTGGGGTTGGGGTTGGGGTTGGGGTTGGGGTTGGGGTTGGGGTTGGGGTTGGGGTTGGGGTTGGGGTTGGGTTGGGGTTGGGGTTGGGGTTGGGTTGGGGTTGGGTCTAGCCGTTTACAAAGTCTATCTAGGAGCTGACACGACTAACCAAGAGAATTGCTCTTATTGAAGAACAATGACAGCAAATCAAATCAAGATAAAGGTGACTAGAGGTTCAGAGAGTGACAAAGAGAGACAGTCTGCAAATGTAGATAGTAGCCATGTACCAAAGAAAGAAACAAAGCTTATTGAAAACTTTCATTTCTCACCAATCTTTATCCTTAAGATGCATGCACATTGAATGCAGCCATCTTTCTTTGATTATTTTTTCGTTTGTTAAACGGGGTTGGGGTTGGGGTTGGGGTTGGGGTTGGGGTTGGGGTTGGGGTTGGGGTTGGGGTTGGGGTTGGGGTTGGGGTTGGGGTTGGGGTTGGGGTTGGGCATGTCCATTCCCAATCATCATTACAATCTGCTCACTTCATTAGACTGACGCTCACCTACTATGCTAACCCAAGTCAGAGATACTAGGCTCTAGCTTATCATTAGAGGAACTAGGTGGCTTGGTACTCTAGACAAGCTGCATTGTTCTATTGACATACAGCTGCTGTTAGTTCTGATGCTTTGCTTTGACATCTAGCTGATTAAGTCATGAAAGTGGTAGCTTCACCTTGCTATACTGCAGTAAGCTGCTAATTCGCCTTTCCTGGTTACACCTTTTGTCCTTGCTGCTTTCTTTAACAGTGGATTGGTGATTCCATTTTGTTTTGTTTGTTGCTCTTGTGCATTTGATGATGATGATGATTAATCCAATCACATTCTACTTGTTCCCTTCATATTGTGGGGTCTCCTCTCCCTTCCAAAAGCCACTTGTGCATTTGAGGACTGGCCTCATGATGAGGTTTAGAGCTTTGTCCTTAGTTTCAGTCAGCAATCAGCTAGGATTCAAATGGTTTATATGTGCAGACTGGTAGGATTAGTTTGACATGGATGTTGAACTGTTGTTGCTCCTCTGTAGTGCTGGCAGTAGTTAAAAAGGTATGATCTTATTTGCTTAATTGTTAATGACTTCCTACTTCAAGATGTAATAAACTGATTTTAATATTTAAGCTGCATGGCAAAAGGCTATGAGCAAACTTTATTGTGGATCTTAATTAATATTTATGGGCAACCTTGTGAATTGGATTTCAGTAAAGATCAGCTCAAAGCCACCCTCCCCTAAGAAATAGCACAAAAGAATAAAGAGGATCAACTTTACACTTGCCAAAGCCTCCTGGATCCTCTCCCCTGTTAGAAAGGTCTCCTCTTCCAAATCAATCCGTAGTTCTGTTAAAAGATTAATCAGATAAATTGGTAGGACCGAACATTATTAGGACAGTCTGGATTGCCGTTCCTAACCATTGATAGACTTAGATCTGTAGCAGAGCGAGCGAGTTTTTCCCCGATGACTACCTCCGACTTTTACAACCAGCCAGACCTGTGGATTAAAACCCCCATTCACCGGCAGTACCATTTTAGACCAGGGTAACAAGGCTGTGGGGAGAGAGTGACATTGATGGCGGTCAATATGGCTGAAGCAGTTGATCAATTGAAGAAGGAGCTGATTCACAGAGGGGTAGTTTTAAGCTAGAACTGCTGGTTCTGCTTTGAGGAAGATGGCTTGCTTAAAAAGTTTGTTCAAGGCTGTGGAGAGAGAAATCGAATATTCTATTATTACGATGGCTCTTTAATGAGACTTTGAAGTAATTCACTATTATCACAATATCATAGCCTGTCATTTCTTCTATCACATTCTCCTCATCCATAGATGCTAGGATATTATCCTACACCTCATTTAATTATTTGAATGCGCAAACGGAGTATCAGTCGCAAGCCAATCGATACCAAGCGGGAAGCCCATCTGCACCCCCACGACCGAGAGTCAAGGATCCTGCGCTTCAAAGACCCGGCTCTGATGACTATGGTGTAAAAGAACCTGCTTAATAAAAAGCCAAGGAGCGGCAAAAGCACTCAAAAGAAGGATTCCAGCAGATTATAAATTAGCAGCAGCAAAGACCCTGCAGTGCGCAGGAATGAATCAGAGGCCTTCTTACTGATGGAGAAAGGGAAAAAGCTGTTTAAGCAGAGCAACACAGAACGTGCTATCCATTGCTACGGAATGGCCATGGATATTGACCCATCTCTGCTCGAGAATCTCTATCTGCTGGGAGTAGCGCATATCAATCTCGGCCATTTCATCAAGGCAGCTCATTCCCTGCAAGAGTTAGTAAACAAAAACCCCCGCTTCAAGCCCACTGCCTATGTCCTGTTGAGCATTTCCTATAAAAAGCTAGGCAGAACCAAGTAGGCACTCTCCGTGCTTTAACAGGCCTTACTCCTCCATCCTGAGTACGAAGATGCCCTTATGTACAAAGCCAAGCTCTTGTACAGTCAGGCCAGCTTCTAGTCTTCTCTCCAGGCCTTTCAGAAGGCTCTCGAAGCGAACCCGAAATGCCAAGCAGCTCTTTTAGGCAAGGCAGACTGCTTAAAGTCGGCAGGCTGTATTGCTGAGGCTTGCTAGTTGTATCGTTAGCAATGGGCTATTGCACACAACAGCATTGTCGGGTTGAAGTGGGTAAAGTGCCTGCTCGAAACCTAACAGCTGGCCCTCGCTGCTGGCATTCTGTCTCAGCTTAAGGTCGAGCTCTATAACAGCGAGATACTCTACTACAAGGGGTTGGTCACAAAGTAGAAGGACTGGCTAGCAGCTTATTAACTGTTTGAGTAGTCTTGCGAACTCAACAACTCGTCTATCCATGTGGGTAAGGCTCTTGAGGAGATTCTGATGTATAAGATTTCTGAGCGCAGCTTTTATGATGCACGGCACGTCCTGGCAAACTCCATTCACCTGGCGTTCATCAACCCTAATATAAAGCTGTATGATCTTTTCGTAGAGGGAGTGCTCTCTGCAATGAAGAAGAACTATGGAGAATCCGACAAGAAATTTTATTAACTCGCAGACGCCAGTCCTCCTCCTTTTCTTCACACTCTAGGACCTCTCTACCTTGCTTTCACTGCTGCCAACCAAAAGCACTTTAGCCTTGCACTCTAACTGTACTCCGAACACATCAAGCGAAAGGGCTCAGATGTTAGACCCTCGCTGCGCTACAATATCATCTTTTGCCAGGCCATGATCCACGCAGAAGCCGGAGACTGCAGAAAGGCTGCAGAGGTATTCCGGAGTGCTGCCTAGGTGATCAACTCTCCTCAGCCGTTTTTCTTCTAGGCTATTGCGGACATTTAAGATACGGTTCAGTCGGGTGGCTCTCTGTAGCTGGCTTTAAGAAGAGTCGAATCGTTGCTGGACAAGGCAGCAGAAATGGGGGAAGGGAGCTACTGGTTCTGGTACTGCAGGAGTCTGATAATGTTCAAAGGTGGGTTTATGGAGCGCTCGTATGAAGAGATCGAAAAGGCAATAGACAAGTCGGATGAATCAGTGGCCGATCACTTTGTTCTGCGGGGATTGATTAACTTCCATTTAGGCAGAGATGAGCATGCCTACAATGACTTTGGCATTGCTCAAAACGCTTCTTCTCTCGACTATTTCCCCACCATCTACAAAAGTGTGCTCCAGCTCAAACTCGGAAACCCTGAAGAGGCTTGCTCCTAACTCTCCATTCTCCAAGAAACCACTGACCCTCTCATCCTTAAGGTTTTCGCACTGATGTACATTGAAACTGGCTCCTACGAGTAGGCCAAGGAAATCCTCCAGACACTGCCTCACGACGCTGAGGTGCAGAAGCTCAGGGAGCACTGCAGCCTTATGAGCTTTGACTTTGAAGGATGCCAGAGCAGGTACAGCAGCTACTTCAGATTGATGCTCGAGGATCTAGACACAGCAGCCCAGGAGTTTGAGAAAGATTCTGAGATGCTCGGGAAGAAATCAGTACTACCAGAGCTTGACTCAAGGTTCATGCTGGGGGTAGTATAGTTCTACAGGGGCAACTTTAAGTCCGCCTCCAAACACTTCCAGTACTCCTTGTTCCTTATGAGAGAACGACAGTTTGAAAACGAAAGCAGACTAATTGAATGTAAGTACAACCTCCTGATCTGCTACCTCATGCTGAAGCTCTAGACCAAAGCTGCCGAACTAATTGAGAGTCTGCTAAATGAGACGGAAGGTATTGAGGATGAATTGACCCTCCTCTACAAAGCTGTTGAAGGAAGGCCGGTGCCAGAAAGGGTGGCTGTGCTGCCATCCAAGGGCAGGTTCTGCTAGAAGTTCGAAGAAGTCATACTGCCAACAAAGACTCCTGTCCGAGTACATCTCTCTTTCGATATTCCCAGACCGCCTCTGGACTATGCGCCGTTCATGAAGGAGAAGCTGGTTGAGAAGTTGAGAGTGAGCAACCTGGAGCTGAGATTAGAAGCCCCTTGGGTGAGGAAAGGCCCCTTTGGCATCGTGTTCACTAACAACATCCTCGAGGCGAACATCTCTAGCTTCAACGAAGAGGAATCCAACCTCTCTTCAATAAGGGATGAGATGAGCGAATAATCATTCTTATGAGTCACAGTTTCAGCACCTGCACATTCTCGCTCACCTTCTAGCCTCGCTTCTTGCCTGAGTGAGTGTTCTTGGCCAGAGCCAGTTTCAGCTTGAGGAGTTTACTGAGATCTCCAAACATGACCATCTGCTACTGGTTCGGCCTATAGTTGACACTAATTTAGTTCCAGCTAATGGTGAGTTGGCGTATTTCCTGCTAGTTCTCCTTCATCTGCTGCTTTATGTAGTCGCTATAAGTCTTGTAGCCATTAAAGCTGGCAGACTCCTTCTGCTCCTCGTCCATCCTGGAATGCTTGAGCTAGAGTAGTTCAGTGCGGTATTTGGCCAGACTGATCTTTGTGTCATACGAATAGACCTAGTCCTTTACCTTCTTTAGAGCAGCTGTGCAATCAGATATGTCCTCCTGCACTTTGCTGGTGGTGTTTTCGAAGGTGTTCTTCTTCACCTTCCACTACTGCTCGATCTGCTCAAAGTCCTTCCGCAGCTCCTTCCTTCTGTCTAGCTGAGGCTGCACCGCCATCTTCTTGGACTTTATTTCTTCCATTATCTTTTCACTCATCCGCTTCAACTCCTCGATGGACTTACCTTCAGCGTCACTGCCCACAGGACCCTACAGGCCACCTCCGTCTGGGGAAAGCATCTTCTGATAGCGTATCTTATCTTGCTCCAGCAAAGCAATAGTCCTCCTCAGCACTTCGTGCTCAGACCGCAGCTCATCCACATCCTGTCGGCACTTGTTGTACTTTTGGCGTTTCTCCTGAATTTCTTCAGCATACTTCGAATAATCGTTGCGTTGCAGGCGGCCGGGGTGCTTTTTGCCAAGCTGCTCCTCCTTCCTGCGGATTTCCTTCTCTAGAGTTTCTGCCTCCTCTTGATTGCGCTTAAGTTAATCCATCTTCTTTTCCTTGTTCTTCAGCACCATGGCCGCCTGCTGCTTATAGATGGCGAGCTTGTCATCCTTGGTGCTTTCCTTGGCCAGTTTTTCTTCCATCACTGAGACGTTCCTCCTGAGATTCATTAGACTGGATTCCAAGGCCATCAGCTACCCCTGCGTGATTGGGGGTTCTGCCAGCAGCTTCTCGTTCTGGGATAATTTCTTCTGCCGCTCAGTTATCTCAATAGCCAATCGATTGCTCGCGTAATCTCTGTTCTTCCGCACGTCAGCCTTCGTGGCAGCCAGCATCTGCTCGGGCGTGTTGTTGGGGGAGATGGACTTTTTGGCGTCCTGTAGAGCCTGCTGAGCATTAAGCAAGTTGGCCTAGGTGGAGTCGAGCTGCATCTTCTGCATGTAGAGTTTGTTGTCGAGGTTGGCCTCCTCCTATTGCTCTTTGCGGAGGGAAGAGGTCTCAGTAAGGAGTTGGTTGAAGATGGGCTTACTGATGTGCTTTGATTTGATTATATTCACCTTGGCGTGGAGTTGTTCTCTCTCCCCCTCGAATTGTTTGATTTCCTTGCCTAGCTCAATGGGGTTGAGGTTGGCCTGCTGTAGTTCCTGCAGCTGCTCATAGTTGACTTCGAACTCAGCCTGCTCCTCCTTGAATTGGTCATTGATCTTGCGCACCTCTGGATCCCCCTGGTGCTCTCCAGGGACATCGATCATGGTGATGTATTTGGCGATGTAGGCGTTCTTCTTGTGCCCGTCAAAGTCTCGCAGCACATAATAGAGCATGGGTTGATAACCTTACGGTCCCCATTGATCAACTTATCACACCATTCCTTGTCGTAACTGCACTCGTACTGCAGTCCCTTCAGCATCGTGCTGAACTTATGCACGATCATGTCGGGTGATTCATCCTTAATACTCAGTGAGAAGTCCGGGTCAAGATGGCGGAAGATTCGGACGAGCAACTCGCCCATTTCGACAGTGTTCATTTCATCGAGGGTGACAAGGGTGTAGTCCTAGCTGAAGGGCTTTTCTTTGAGTCGAGAGACAACCTCCCTCAGTTCCTGCATGCCAACTCCCTTCATTCAAATCCAATTAGATATATCCACAAATGGCAAGCCTCGAAGATTTCTTTGAAGAGGAAATGGCTACATACGATGAGCTCTATGACGAGGAAGTGTCTGTCTTGCCTCCATCATCCCAGATCCTTCATGCCCTCCAGACCAATTCTCTCTCCCGCCTCTCCCGAATCCTCCCCCTCGCCCATGATCAGGCTCTCCAGCCATGTGTTGACGAACTACTCAAACACTCTCGCGCCCTCAAAAGCACTGTTGATAGTATCGGATGGGAACGGATTTAGCGCATCAGCACTTCTGAGCAATTCCACACCACTGTCAAGGTTATCTGCAGGTGCCTGGCAAAGAAGACTAGAGAAGAGCAGGAGGAGTATTGTGAGAAGTGCAGTCATCCTGCAGCCAAAGTAGCTCTGATCGAGAGACTGGGGGTGGGAGCAGGCGATGAGCGAGTGCGACAGATAACTGGGAGAAAGAAGACCATTTTATTGCTGGTGCTGGTCGTACTGGTGGGAGTAGGACTGTGGAAGCACAAGGAACTGCTGAGGGTGGCGATGAAGATCGGTCGACTAATTTTTTGATAAAGCACATAATTGATATAAATAGGAGTATCTGACACGATTCAGATGATGATTGCAGTCACATAAATAATTAATGCATAGGAACTCCATTCGTTGTCAAGAGCTGCTAGGCCATCCTCGTCCGAAAGGCAACTTCACACTCCACGAACTCACCAATGATATAGACGCAGGCTCAACTCCACACTACACAGACTCCCTCTTCAAGCTCAAACTCAACATCGAACAAAAGCACAGCATGTACATCTCCGAGTTCAACAAGAAAAACCGTGAGAAGGCTAAGCACACAGTCCCTGTTTGCAATGACGATTTGCTGCTAGTGAATGCGAGGAGAGTGCACTACAATTCTAACCAGCAGTTAGCAGTAAGCCTCAAGGCATCTCAGTCAACTTTCCTGGAGATAAAGAAGAACTCCCAGATGATGGATACAATGATAGATGAACTGATTGCGTCTGTGAAGGAACAGTAAGCCTGATTTAAAATTGTATGTACACTGGAGAACGAGTGATCTTCATGGCTAACTGCCAGATCGTGCAAGCTAAAGTCCAGGATTTCTCCCTCTCCGCCAAAATCGAGTACGGCTCTCGAGATAAAATTGCAGTCGTCACCTAGAGGCATATCTATATTTACAACAGCCTGGTCAGCTATGACGCCGACTAGTATCGGATGGTGTAGTCGGCAATCGTAAAGGTTCTGGAAAAGCCCCCTACCAACATCGACTTCACTGAGCCTCCCTTCGCCTCAGTCACCTACCTGCACAAATAGGAATTCGCAGTAGAAGGCACTCAGAAATTACGCAGTCTATTCAAGGACTATCCTAACATCCAGCTGGAAAACGTGACTCCCACAGTCATCCTCATCGACAATGAGGCCCGCAAAATCGATGTCCTCTTCTTCCAGACCAAGCGAGACACTGACCATTTCACTCGCGCACTAAAAGTAGGGCGGGGAATTTCACGCTACCTCAAGGAAGTGAACTAGAAAGGAATGACTGCCAACCTGGCCCTTCTTCGGCTGGTGGAGAGCATGGTGATGCAGGACACGCCTGCACTGATCGATCCTGAACTGTTCGGTGAAGACGAAGATAGGTAGATCCGGATGGCTGTCCTCCTCTACGGGGAGATCAAGAGCATTGATAGAGTGCGCATGAAGTATCATCTGATCAACTCAAAGGCTCTCGAAATAATGGAGAAATTCATGGATTCGGAGTTGCGGGTTAACTTGAGATAAGCATGCTTCGATGGGGTGATGATGAACGATGAGTTCTTGACCCGGTTGAGCAAGCTAGTCATCAAGGCGGATAGGCTGTTTGAGCTGAATCTGGAAAACAACGACCTGACTGACTTGAGCTTCATGGATCTGACAATCATCATCCAGAATTGCAAGTTCATCAAAAAAATCAGTCTAGCAGGCAACAAACTTACTCTCACTGAGGGAAATGTTAAACAGCGATTCATCATCTTTCTTATGCAGACCAATGAGAAACTCATACTTGACCTCTCTCGCAACCTGATTGCTGACCCTGCCATCCCCCTTCTCTAAGAAAGCGTCATTGCTGCAGAATGCCTCCCTCTCCACTAACTTGATCTCTCCTTCAACCACTTCACCAGCTTCGGACTCTGGAGGCTGTGCTGCGGCTACGAAAGGCACAAGCAGTCTGACTTGAATCTGATAATGGGTCCCTATCCGATAAATGAATATTTCCTTCGGATTGCTCTGGCTGCACCCAGGAAGCAGACGGTGGAATTGAATCTGGATAGAAGCCTGTCCTCGCCTACCAAAAGCTTGTAAGGACGAGAGTAGCACAGCTTGCGAATCATCCGCAAGAAGTATTCTGACAAGAAGCTGCCGGGCAACCGCAAGGAGGTTCAGTTAGTGAAGCAGCTTCGGGACCGTTATCGGTAGATGATAACAGAAGGACGCAGCATCTAATCCTTCCACCGACTGTGCGAATAAATCGGCAGCTACCCTTTTTAGACTCCCATGGTCATTCTCAAAGAACTGTATGAGTTCCTGTGGGCACGCATGAACGAAGCCCTCCTGGTACGCGACCACTACAGCGTTTAACTCATCAAGCGTGGCGCCTAGCACATCGGCCTTGAGCTCGAGCACTTCGGCAGAAGGTTTTAAATCCTGGAGGAGAGGAAGGAGCACTTAATTGAGCGGATTTAAAACCTCATGAACTTCGTGGTCTCGGAACAGTCCATCAACCAAGAACTGGACTCGCTTTGCCACTAGTGTCTGCGCCTTGATCTCAAGGGTGAAATCGTGGACTTCTTATTCCTGCTCAAGAAGAGGCGGGACTAGCAGATCGAACGGCTGCTGAAGGCGGGTGTGACGTGTGAAGACATCCTGTTTGAAGGGAGGGAGTAGAACTTGGAGGACTTGCTTGAAGAGTGCTCAAAAACAGAGATGTTCCCCAAGCTGCTGGTGGACGAAGAGTAACTCCACTCCTCGTGGTACTCCAACTGGATAAACAGCGATTTCGAGTACATGTCTCAGTACGAACTGAACTTTGAGAATCTATCCACCATGAAAGAAATCCTCCGCAGACTCACTAAAAAGAAGGAGCTGAATAGCTACACCACGCTTATAATCGACCGCCTCAATTTCATGCGTCTCGACCCCAATCCCAAAGACCTGCGACTGTGGAGGAAGATGCACAACGAACTCAAGCTGAACCCTGCCCGGCTCATCAACCAATTCCGTGACTAAAAGTACTCCAGCTCCCTATTTACTCCCTACTTGCTGAAACGCCGAATCAATAAATAGGCCCTTCTGCCCATATCCATCATCGAATACTTTAAGCAGGAGCGATCCATTCGCTACAAATACCTGAAGCCCATTCAAGACGAGTCACTCCTCTACGGCACGACTGAATACCTTTACTAATTAACTCGCAATCACATGGAACAGTACAACGACTTCCGCCCCTTGCTGGTCGAGTTCTTCGAGTACGCAGAACACCACGAGGAGGAGGGGTTCCTGTCAAAGATGCGCAGCTTAATCGCCTACTTGCATAGCACCAAGTACAGGGAGATAATTGCCAATGAGTTTTACCTGCACTGCATATATTGCAACAAGGACAGACTGCCAACACTAGTGATCGAATCTCTCCCTCTGCTCACTCATTACATCCCTGTACCGAAAGAACTATACCCCAATTTCATCGACTTCTTGCTCAGTCTGCCCATCAAGCTGACAAGCATCAAGTTCTCACTGAATATAAACTTCCTACTGAACTACATGGGCGGCTGCTAGGAACACTCAGAACTGGCTTATCGAGACTGGCTACCGACTTCTCACCACATGTCTCAGCTCATGCACACTCAAGGACGACTCTCTGTAACTGTCGACCTTGAGTTCCGCCCCCTGACTCTGATCGTGCCTGAGTCCTCAACGATTGCTGCACTCTATGAAGAGATACGCTAGACCAGGCAGATGCAGGAGAAGAAGGATCGTTCGCACTTCTGGATGTTCCTGCTGAGTGCGCGGGGTGAGGAGGAGTGCTTGCTGCCGGGGGCGTTAGTTGGTGAAGTGCTGTCTGGGATGGGGGAAGGAGACTATCTGGTGCTGAGAAGGAGAATATTCTCTCCCTTCTATAAGTATAGGCTGGGTTCGTTAAACAGGTATGAGGGACTGGAACTATTCAACGAAGTCAAAAGGGACTTCATTCTCGGTCGCTTCAACTGCCGGATGAGTCTCTCTGCAGTGCCTACCTCCATCTGGCCAACTACTTCGACAAGTTCTCGCAGGTCACCCTCACCAAAACCAATTTCGCCAACTGCCTCAAGGATTTAGACGGCATGGCCGAACAGTGTGTGGCAAGTTTCCCTGCTCGCAGGCTCCGAAAAGATTTCCTCAACGAAATCAAAGTGAGACTCAATTAAGTGAGAGTAAAGAACTAGAGTCTAGACCTCGAGAAGCTGCGACTTCGCTTTTTAGAACTCATCAGCCGCTACCCAGCCTTCGCATCTAGCGTGGTCTACTGCCGGCAGAAGGACAGCAATGAGATAATAAAGGTTTGTGCTGACTTCTGGGGCATTTCTCTGACCTCTATGGCAATCCGAAAGATTCCATACAGTCGTCTTTTTCGCTTGTCCAGCCTGTAAGAGTAACTGCACTTGATTTTCGAGGATGAGCAATACCGGGTAGTTGAAGTGATCCTGCTCACAACCAAGAGCAATCTCCATGAACTAGTGCAGGATATCATTGAGTACTGCAAGATGCAGCTGGCATATCCAACTGACATAATGCTGCGTATCTTGCACTTCAAGCAGGGGGACACTTCCGAGGTGCTGTTCGGGATTGGGACGGTTATTCCCGGACACTCTCCTTTTCTGGAGGAGGAGAAGTGGGTGGAGCGATCAAAAATAAGGTTCTACAAGGACTTTCAAATCCAGCAAAAAAAAGAGGAGCCTCCTCCAGCTGAATACATCTCTCAGTTTACCTTCAAAGACTAAAATCAGATTCCTTCTGGCCGCCCCTAATAAATGTTGTCGACCCCACTGTCTTAGTACCAGGCCATCATGCTCGAGGAAGAAAAGATGCTTTCTCAGATCCGTTTTGAGGACTTACGAGAGAAGTAGCCAGATCCTGCACCTGATTCGCAAGAGAGTGCCCGGCGGTTCAAAGGACTGTTCAAGAACCCTGAGTCGGAGGCAGACTGGATAAAGAAGTTGTAAGTCATGGGATAAAACTCAGTGCAGGAGGATTTCCTCGAAAAGCGGACCATGGTAAAGAAGCGCATGTCACAGATGAAATGAATGCATTGATAACGAATAACATTATTACATATGACACGCAAAGCAACTCGAAAGGGGCCAGCCCTCCACAGTCCCTGGCACAAAAGCAACATTCAGCAGGGCACCATGATCTTTGACAATCCCTACAACAGCAAGCTGACTGATTACATCGAAATCATGAACAACAGCAATTCCAGAGTGCCCTTCAACAACCTCTTCCGCAAGATAGCTTCCTCCCCAGTGCTTCGTAAGCGAGACCAGGACTACTTGATGCGAATGGACAACATTTTCATCCGCAACCCATGCCCCATTGGCGAGCACTATCTCTTCCTCCCGCCCCACGTGAAGGACGAGTTGGAATCGAACGATCGAGTGTGCAAGCACATAATGGGTGATCGCTAGTAGGTGAACTGCAAGTAGGATTATGAGAAAAGTCTATTGCCCGTGCAGCTTAACTTTACTAATTCGATGACCATTTCATCGGTTTTGAAGTACTATTGTCGCAGTCCCCGCTATGACGACACCTTTAAGAAAGAGGACGAGAGGGAGAAGGAAGAGGAGGACAGAGGCACTAGGCTACGGGCTTTCAAACGTAGAGGCACTACCCGGATACTAAAATGACCTTTGTTACTCTGCATCTTCCATGTCTAATTAACAATCTTAACTGTTTCATATGGCCACCTCTCTTCGAGATTTCACAGTACTCCAAAAACTTGGTTAGGGGTTGGGGTTGGGGTTGGGGTTGGGGTTGGGGTTGGGGTTGGGGTTGGGGTTGGGGTTGGGGTTGGGGTTGGGGTTGGGGTTGGGGTTGGGGTTGGGGTTGGGGTTGGGGTTGGGGTTGGGGTTGGGGTTGGGGTTGGGGTTGGGGTTGGGGTTGGGGTTGGGGTTGGGGTTGGGCCTCCAGTCTCTGTGCGTGATCATGGAGTTTGCAGGAGGTGGGGACATACTCAAATTAACCGAGACTCACAAGAAAGGCAGGACCCGCTTCCAGGAAAGCTAGATCTGGAGAGCACTCGGACACATGATGGGAGGTCTGAAGACCCTTCACGACAACAGGATCCTGCACAGGGATTTGAAATGTGCTAATGTCTTCAAAACCCTCTCAGGGACCTACAAACTGGGCGATCTCAATGTCTCGAAAGTCATGAAGAAAGGACTTGCCCACACTCAGACTGGCACGCCTTATTATGCCTCGCCCTAGGTTTGGCGGGATGAGCCTTACGACGGGAAGAGTGATGTCTGGTCTTTGGGATGTGTACTCTATGAAAATGGCTGCCTTGAAGCCTCCTTTTTAAGCCCATGACCTGCAGGCACTCTTAGGAAGGTCCAGAGAGGGGCATTCGATCGGATTCCTTCATGCTACAGTGAAGATCTGCAGTCAGTGATCGGCCTCTGCCTGAAGATACGTTCCTCCAACCGCCCATCCGTATACTAGTTGCTTTCGAACTCACTGCTGTTGAAGAACATTGGCCAGGTAGCTTAGCATGACGAGCCCAAGTCAAAGAGCAAATTACTGCAGACGATACGCTTCAGTGGAAAGGACCTCAAATCCCTCCACAGTAAGCTGCCTAAGGCCAATTATAACCAGAAGGAGTAGTCCAAAGAGGAAGCTATTCGTACAGGAAGCAATCTGAGTCAAAGGAACGTGATAGAGTATTATCAGCTTGTGGGCAAAAGTCCATCTAGGGTGTAGGGAGCAGCGAATACCCTAACAAGCACCTTATGCCCCTCCTCAGCCAAACCCAAGCTGCCGGGTGTTGAACAGTCCCAACTTGAAGCCACCTGTTCCCATCAACCGACCACCAAGTGCTTCAAAATAAAAGAAGTAAGACCCACTTGATGAGATTATAAGGGAGTACTAGAACTTGAAGCAGAAAAGAGAAGAACGATCGTATAAGGTGCAGAACGTGCTTGGAAGACAGCCTTCAAGAGAAGGGCTCAACCGGCAACCTTCAATACGGTAACTCTATAGAAACCCTTCTCGTGGCGCACTCAACCCTCAGCCTTCAAGAAGGGAACTGCTCGCTCAAAAGCCTAGTGATCGAAGTCTGAGCAAGAACAACTCAAGAGAAATATCAAGACAGCCTTCGGTAGACAGACAGCCATTGCGTGAATAGCCACTATGCCGATACAACCAGCGGGCTCAAATTCCCAGTTGCAGACATGACTCAGTAAAAGCAGTGGCTAGGCAGAACTACAATGAGCTGCTCAACAGAGTGGGCAGGTCAAGAAACTGCTCGAGGGATTACTCTCATGCCAGGAATGTCAGTGCAGTTGAGCGAGGAGAAGAGGTCTTGAACAGGATGAAAAGGGAGTGTTCGAGAGGGGAGGCAGGGAAGTAGCGAATGGGGCGTGAAGAATCCAAGGAGAACGGGTGGAGAAGAACCGAGGCAGCTCTGCAGGGAGAAGAATTGTGCACATGAACTGAGATCAATCTTATTTCAATCGGAATGCAAGAGCCAATAAAGGACAAGCTGGACAAGATGAGTCCAGATGAACTGTTCAACCTACGCAAGCAGTCTAGGACTAAATCAACATGCTTGGACAGACTTACCAACATCTCAAAATTGCAGAGCAGAAGTACGAGGAGTCCAAAAACGTCATCAACTCCCTTGTCGCTGTCGACAAGTCCAAGGACCTCCTCGTCCCCCTCACCAACTCTCTCTACGTCTCCGGCAAAATCCACGCTCCCGAAGGCAAGGTCAGCATGATGATCGACGTCGGGACAGGCTACTTTATATAGCGCAACGCGGAAGAAACGGTAAAGTACTGCGAGAGAAGGCTGGACATGGTGCACAAGAACTCGAACAGCATGACCAAGTCTCTGAGCTAGAAGAGGATGCTGTATGACGACCTCAATATCAGGCTGCAGGAACACGTCACCCGCATGCAGAAGCAAGTCCCCGCCAATCTTGATCCATGCAATATTGAAGTTCACAAGTTCTAGAGGGACTAAACCTGGAATGTTGTATGCTTGATGCCTAGCTCACGGCAGATCAAGGTCAGTTTCTTGCTCACCAGGGACAGGTTCTCTCCCTGTCCCTTGCACACGATGTGGGCAGTGACTACAAAGTTGCCGGGGGTCAGTTCCAGACGTGCAGATCGTGAATGTTGAGCATGTAGGCCTGCTTGATGGTCTGGAACTGGTCCAGAATCTTGTTGCGAATTTCGAGTTCATTCCTGTGCATGATGATGTTGACCATCTGGACTGTCAGGGGCTTGGTCGAGAAGATGACCAGCACTGAGAACAACAGGGTGCAGATTGGATCTGCCAGGTGCCAGTTGTTGTAGGTGTGCACCCGACCCCAGTCAGACCCGAACACGAAGATCAGAATTGAGCCCAGCAGCACTCCCACTGACTGGATTATGTCAGTGATGACGTGGAGCATGGCCCCCTGAACTGACATGAACTAGTGGTTGTGAGAGTGGTGGGAATGGCCTCTGTGGGAATGGCTTTGGTCTGACTCAGCCTTCTTACCTGCTTGATTTATGCTTTCGAAGGCGCACTGTCCGTGTAGTTGTTTATCTTCTCTGCTTGGTGCATGGAGTGATGTCCACAATAGCTGAAATTGGCTGGCTCACAACTATCACAGTCGATGCATGCCTGGCAGTCGGTGTCGTGGATGAGCTTGGTCTCGATCACTCCAGGGTTGTGCAGCTTGTCCTTAGGACAGGGGACTGAGCAGCTTCCGACTGGCACTCCCATTTCCTTGCAATTCGAGTGGTGGTGCAGGTGGCCTACTGCTAATGGAGATGATCAATTTGATCCGGCTCATCATCATCTATATCGATCCTTTGATGGAGGATGCGGGCCATGCCGAGGTTGACGAGCAGGCCGAAGAAGGCCACGAGGAGCATGAGAAGGGGTCTGGCCACCGGCTCCTGGAAGATGATTCTGGAGATGGACTCGTAGATGAGGAAGAAGGTGAGAGTCCATATCAGGAAGAGGTTGACCATGGCCCCTACCACCTCCACCCGGAAGTACCCATACGAAAATTATTCAGTTGCTTTCTTGAGACTAAGCTGGATGCTGGCTATGGTGATCACGAAGCTTATCAGGTCAGTGAACATGTGCACTGAGTCAGAGAGGATGGCCAGAGAGTGGGAGAGCAGACCCCCAGCTACCTCTGCCAAGATGAAAACTATGCAGATCCCAATCAGCAGGGTCATTTTGCGTAGGGTCTGCTGCCGACGCTCGGCCAGGGAACTCCCGGCAAGATGGAGAAGGGGCTAAGCAGATTACATCTTATGGATGGTAGCAGATCAGCATTTAAATTGCCAGCTGATTTGGCTCATGACTTCTACTCATAAGTAAAGAAGATATTGCTTCAATCCAGACTCGCCCTGCTTGGGACTTCTCCTTGGCCAGCTTGAAGCACAGCTCGAACATCTTCTTCGTGTACTTGTTCTCTGGGTCCAGCTTTAATGCCTACCAATAGGAGGCCGCCGCTTAAGCCCACTCCTATAGCCTGTGATATGCCTCCGCTTCTCTAAAAGCACCCTTGTAGCTGGGGTCTGCTTGCTTGCACCTCGTCCCGAACTCCCTGGCGAGCTGGTATTTCTGTAGTAGGAGATAGGCGACGGATATATTGCCCATAATGATGCTGCTGTTGGGGTCGTACTTCAACCCCTCCAGATAGTGTTCAAGAGCTTATTCGTACAGTTGCCTCTTGAACTTCTAGTTCCCAGAATTCTTGCACTCAAGTCCCTTCTATCGGTCAATAGGCAGAGGACTGGCTCCTACCTGCTGCTGCTCATCCAGGTGCTTCTTGGTGAAAGGACGCAGCACCCTAACAGCTTCGTAGTTACTGTGGTTAAAAGCTGTTTGCAAAGGAGTCAAGCCATCTACCTCAGCCTAGCAATTGGCTCCGTGCTTGATCAAGCTCTCAATCAATTGCGCTCGTTCTGGACTCTCAGCTGAGACATGCAGGCAAGTCAGACCATTGTAGTCTCTGACATTGGGGTTGGCCTGAGCATCAAGCAGCAGGGTGAGTATATCCAGCCTGTTGCCATCACAAGCCAGCAGCACAGGAGCTGGCATGCTTCCACTGTGGTCTCCGTCAGGACTAGCCCCCCTTTCGATCAGTAGCCTAATCATGTCCAGGTGGCCATGTGCAGTGGCTGCATGATGGGTCTGCCAAAGTTAGTCAGCCTCTGCACATTGGCACCTTTGTCGATGAGGTAACGAGCAGTTTACAAATCACCCTCCATGGCTGAAATCCACAGTCCAGTCACCTGCTAATCACGGGTGGAGTCAACTCCTACCTCCCTTTCCTCAAGCAGGTATTTAACGATCGGCAGCTGCCGGTGCTGAATGGCGGTGAAGAAGGCGTTGTTGCTGTTCTAGTCCTTGGCAGCAAAATCGCACTTGTACTCCTCGACCAGCAGCTTGAAGACAGACAGATCCCCTCTGGCAGCTGCGAAGTGGATGCACCTACGACCCTTGCCCTCCTTTAGGTTGTGGAGGATGTCTTGTACGGAGGTCCACTCCTGGAGGAAAGGGTCAGTGGTGGAGCGTGTCTGGATTTCGTTGTGGAGGGAACGAAGAAAGACAGTAAGTATAGAGAGGGAGTGGTCAGTGATGTGAGAGATGATTTTGGTGACCCACTCTCGGTAATGCCTGCATGCGCTTGGGATCATCCATCAATCAATTACAACTCATTCATCTCCTTTTCCCTGGCTTCCTTATCTTGGCCTTTCCCTTCCTCTCCTCGACTTTCTTGATCACCCGTCTACCAGCCGGCCCGTCTCGAATTGGTTGCCCTTGTAGGTCCTCGAGTTGCATCTGCAGATCAGCATAGACAGCCTCCAGCTCCATTACCCTTTTCCTCAGCTGGTGAGTAGGCTACCAGGTCGTTTTCATCAAGGGCATCCTGAAGTGCTTTTTCCAGGGCTTGGTTGCTGAGAACGGGACTTTACCCAGAGCCTTCCATCCCGATATTAACAATAATGGAATCGAACATGGAGCAGTGTAAGGACCTAAGGGAGCACCTGCTGTTCTGGATGATAACATTACCATGCTGCTTGCAGGAAGGTCAGACCAGTCCGTCTATGCCCACATTGCACAGGCGGAGCAGCACATCGACCGGCGCTGGATGGAGATTTAGAAGGAAATGACCAGCATCTACATCAAAGACCAGTTGGGCCTCGACCTTGAGATGGAGAAAAAAGAGCACCTGTACAGGATGGAAAACAAGATATCATAGCTGGGCAAGATGAAGGAATAGAAATTGCAGCACATCTACAGCCATGAGACCAAGATCCCCCCTGTCTTTCCCCTCATCCGCAAGGAGAGGGACACCGACTACTCCCTTTAACTGTCAGCCTTTCAAAAGGAACTCAACCAGACCCAGGCCGACATTGCCAGTTCAGAGCACCAGCTACTCAACCTTCGCACCACTCGAAGGGAGTTGATCTAGGCCATCGATCGAAAGGCTTCTCCAGCTGAACTCACACACATCCTTGACAAGAAGGATCAGCATCCTCTCAAGAAAAGCCACCTGCACGTCAGAGCCACTTGGGAGCACAAGGCCCAGGAGCTGGAGGAAACCTTCCGGTTGGGAGTCAGCAAGTTCTTCGAAGTCGCCAAGAACACCAGGACCATGTTGGGTGACCGCATCCGGAACTACTACTTGATCAGATGCAAACTGGGACTGAACTTGAGCGTTGTCAACCACTAGCTGGCCACACTCCAGCATGAACTCAAGAACAAATCAGCTGAGCTGGCCACCCTCGAAAAGCACAACTTCAATATCATCGATACGATCAGTGCCAACACTCTCCAGACACAGCTCTACAAAGCCATGTCTCCATCTTACACCAGAGCAAGAGCTCTTAGTCAAGACACTGCCCTGCTGCTCCCCTAGCTGCATGAGCTGCCTTTTGCCAGGCGGAAAGCCATCTAGCTGCTGGAATCCTTCCGGGTCGAGGTTGAAGCAGCTTGGGAGAGAGCCACTAAATTCAGGTTGAGAGGAAGCGAGGAACATCCTGTCATGGCCTAAGGGGCAAAGAGAGCAGTCTGAGTCTGAGTTTGAAGGAGGCGAGTGGGTTCGATGACATTTCGGCAATAATTCCCCAGAAGCAAGTCAGAGAGTAGCAAACCCTCCTCATCGTGAACTAGGTTAACGAATTTTAGTTTTGAAGATTGTATGGAAACTCCCCCAAGTCATACTCGCCATCATCACATGCCGGCACGCCAGCCAGCCCAACTTGACCTCGAGCAAGCCCGCGACGACCTCCTCTCCAAACTGGGAGGCAAGGGCTACTTCCGCAAAGAGCTCTTCACCCAGAACAAGCCGATCGAACGCGACTCTCAGTACAAGGCCATGGAGGATCTGCGCAAGCAGTTGAGATTCCTGAACGAGACGAGATGGATGTTCGA
This sequence comes from Lipophrys pholis, assembly GCF_963383615.2. NCBI lineage: Eukaryota > Metazoa > Chordata > Actinopteri > Blenniiformes > Blenniidae > Lipophrys > Lipophrys pholis. Next base: position 3,357 of record NW_028292001.1, on the reverse strand, counting down.
GCAGGAGGACAGCTGGCAGGGAGCCTTCCCTTTCTGAACATCACGATCATCAATTCATTTGCTCAGCAGAAGCTCCTGCATGCGAGTCAGCTTACTCAGCCGCTCGGGCTTTATCATGGGTCCCAAGTTCACAAAGCTGCCTGGCAGGGCGGCTGCCAAGTCCACCAGGGTAGTGTCCATGGTCTCCACCTGGTTCTCTGTCAGGACAGGCCTGATCTTCTTATCGGTCAGCACTTTGAGGTGGGCTGCCAGTTTGGAGAAGGCGGGCTTTTCAAAAGGTCGGAGTTGTCCGCACTGCAGAATCACCTTCTTCTTATTCAGCTCACCCAGCTCCTCCTCAGAAAGACCAGGGTGACTCTGCTGGTCTGCAGGGTACGCGAACTTGCGGACACTCTCCTCAGTGGCGTAAATTTTACGAGAGCCCAGCCTGACTTTACTGCCTGTAAATTTGCTGATCAGCTTATTCCAGCTCGCCATATCTTCGCTGGGACAGCGTCTTCCAAATAGGTGATGACAGGCTTGTCTGTACATAGTTTGAAGTAGTAGTCTATCAGCTGGTCAATATCTAATGGCTGCTTCGGGTTTTACAGCTCGAACTTCTTGGTATCGGGGTTGTAAAAGAGGTCTGCTTGCCAGCCCAGCCCCACGGTCAGCTTTTCCTTCGCCCCTGCTGCGTTGATGGCTTACTCCACAAGCTTGAGATTGTCGTTGATAGTGTCAGCAGGACACAGAAAAGTACCATCCCCAAAATACTTGAGTGCAGCTTCCCTGCCTTTCCTGAGGTGATGGCTTTCCGTAGGGCTGCAAAGACAGTCTGCACTAGAAAGACATCTTCCAGCTGCTCAGCCATGAAGTAGTAGCGCCAGACTTTGCACTTGCTTGAAGCCAGCTTGCTCCCTGAAGAGCGTTAAGCATCAGATTGAAGCCCTTTGGAGGCTGCCATGACACGTGCTTATCTGCTAGAGCCTAAAGTAGCAGATGGCTGAGGGGCTTGTAGAGAAGAGCCGCCTTGAGAAAGAATGGCAGGAGAGAGCACAGGGATATTTGAGACAGTCCTTTCCCTCCTACTCAAACAGCTTCAGAAGCTTCCCGTCAAGCTCCTTCTGCTCCTAGCAGCTCTGGCCTGCTAGCAGAGGCGACACTTTCTCGTTAATGAAAGCAGCAGCCTTCTTCAAGCCCTTTCCTCCACAGCGATCTTCATCCAGCAAATAAACTGCCTCTTCATTGGCTTGACCCATGTAGCGGCACAGCTTTAGTCTGCGCTACTTCTGCTGGTACCGAGTCGTGACGTAGAGCTAAAGCTGAGGCTGCAGGTCGAAGGAGGTGAGTTCGAGGGCTTCTATGGAGAGTAGGCTGATGTCCTGCTTGGCGAGAGGAGAGAAGGCATCGATCAGGAAGGAGAAGGGGTCGAGAGGGGAATTCTTGAGCAGATCGTTGAGAGCGGTGTGGAGGATGGGCTAGATCCGATGGTTCTGGAGATACTACCTGAGCGAGTCAGGGAGGTAAGGAGATGATGACATGCAATAAAAATAGACCCTGTCTATGAACTTGATATCTAAATCTCACTTGAGAGGCTTTACCTTTAGCATACCCATCACTCGCTGCCCTTCAATGCTTCTTCCACCACAACGATAATAATAAGCCATTCTCTTTAAACAATACCTTAAGGACAACCTTAGCAGTGTGAGGAATGCAGCTCTTTTCTAAGTATAGGCAAGTGCTGATTCTACTCTGTTCAGGACTTGCCATCCTTCACAATCTAAGAACTGGACATGTGTGGACTGCAGTCCATCATGCTCTTCATCTCGTGCTGAACATGCTCTCAATGCCTGAAATAATCTGTTATTCAAGCATGATGAGATACCCTCTCACACCTGAAGACCACCACTATGATAAGACTGGTTTGTTCAAACTGGAATAGCAAGGTAATTGAACTACAACGGATTAGAGCAGAGCACATGATGAATTAGTCATTTGGTTGAATTCACCATTATCCTTCGGTCAGAGGATCAGCTTGCTCCACAGCCAATCTGTCATGCTCACTGGCAGAAGCCACTTCAGACTCAGCAGGATGTTCAGCCGCCATGGAATGATCACCTCCTCCTACTCCTGCCTCAACGCATTCAGAATCCTCTCGCAGGCATACTTCGGGTCCAATACAGGCACGTACCACGCCTACTTCAGATTGGGGTCGTACATGCCGACTCGAATGTAGTAGGGGAAGACGATGGTGGTGTGGACATTACTGCGGATGTGCTTGAGTTCTGAACGGAGGGTTTCGTTTAGTCCCACCATGGCAAACTTGCTGGCAGTGTAGGCAGATAGCTCAGGCATGCCGATGAGTCCAGAGATGGAGCAGATGTTGAGGATGTGTCCCTGGTTGCGAGCGATCATCTTAGGGATAGTCAGCTTGGTCATGATGAAGTTGGAGAGGAAGTTGTTTTCCATAGCTAGTTTGGTTTCTCACTAGGCAGGTTGTACAAGAACCCGTGGATCATGATCCCTGCGTTGTTGATTAGCACGTCCACCTCTCCGAATAGCTCCACACACTCCTCCAGGCAGCATTTCACCTCGCTCTCCGAACGGACATCCAGCACCTTGCTGAATACCTCAAACCCTTTCTCCTGCAAGGCCGTGGTCATCTACCTAAGCTTGGGCTCGTTTCTACTGAAGAGGGTCAACTTGCAGCCCATTTCCCCCAGCATTTCAGCGAAAATGCTGCCCAGTCCACCTGCAGCTCCTGTGAGCACCACATGCTTACCCTTGAGAGTGGTTTTGGGCAGCCATCCATAGTTTTTGAGGAGTGCACTTCCTGCATAGAGGGCAAGGATGGCAGTAGCGCAGATATGAGGGGCGTATGCTTGAAGGCGATCAGGCTGGAGTGTGCTACGTGCGAATAGAAGTGCCTGTTAAGCGAAGTGAGAAAGTAGGTGAGGAAGATGGTACATGGAAGGTGAATAATATGTGTGGTTCAGAAGAGAAGAGGAAGAGTTAATTAAGGATATAAGTTAATCGATTGATTGGTTGATATTTTGAGCAGGCTGATGAATGTCCAGTCGAGAAAGGAAGCCTCCAAAAACTAAAGAATAGATAGATTAAATAATTCATATTCAATCTTTATTTTATTTCATTTATTTTATTGGTAGGGCAGTTTTAGTCCTCCTTGTAGGGGTTGGGGTTGGGGTTGGGGTTGGGGTTGGGGTTGGGGTTGGGGTTGGGGTTGGGGTTGGGGTTGGGGTTGGGGTTGGGGTTGGGGTTGGGGTTGGGGTTGGGGTTGGGGTTGGGGTTGGGGTTGGGGTTGGGGTTGGGGTTGGGGTTGGGGTTGGGGTTGGGGTTGGGGTTGGGGTTGGGGTTGGG
>NW_028292002.1:0-31700 GCF_963383615.2 Lipophrys pholis | reverse complement strand
CCCAACCCCAACCCCAACCCCAACCCCAACCCCAACCCCAACCCCAACCCCAACCCCAACCCCAACCCCAACCCCAACCCCAACCCCAACCCCAACCCCAACCCCAACCCCAACCCCAACCCCAACCCCAACCCCAACCCCAACCCCAACCCCAACCCCAACCCCAACCCCAACCCCAACCCCAACCCCAACCCCAACCCCCAACCCCCAACCCCAACCCCAACCCCAACCCCAACCCCAACCCCAACCCCAACCCCAACCCCAACCCCAACCCCAACCCCAACCCCGTATGCAGGAAGTCACGCATCACGATTTTACAATCAGTTACATTTATTTACTGTTAAACTTTTCATGCCAATCAAAAAGAGATATTTGAAGGATGTTAACTTTTCAATAATTACAATGGCTTATGTATCCATTTATTGAGTTAAAAATAAGGCAATATATGTTCTTTTAATCATAGATTCATCCATAATCTTTTAAGATGAATATCATTTTTCTTAAAAATGCGGAAGGTGGGGTTTGAACCCACGCCCTTTCGGAATAGAGCCTAAATCTACCGCCTTAGACCACTCGGCCACTTCCGCCTCTTGGCTTCTTCATATTACTTATAATTTGAATGGAAATTGCACAGCTTCGTTGTTAGGTATGCGAAAAACCAAGCTTCACTTTTTGCAGTCGCTGCAAAAGCGCTTGCTACTGCTCTTAAGCTCATCAGAAGGAGCATTGGCAAATACATCAAATAATCTGCTTGCCCAAAGGTAAAGCTGTCAAAGCAGATTTACTCGCCATGCGTATGAAACAACGAGAGGCTATCTTCAATGCTACAATCGATTACAATTTTTAGCTTACAGAAAAATCTCTTTCAAAGCTTAAATTGCTTTCAGAAGAGATCTACAATAACTGGACTTCATCTATCCAACTTTGCTAATATGCTGCTGATTGTTTCTTTGAAGTCAACTTGTTAATAACGCTGACAAAGGAAGGCCCTGCTCTAGATGCAATGACGTACTTTTTGTAAAAGTACTGGCCATTGCTTACCGACCAATCTTTCTTTTTTTAAGGATTGCCAACCTCAGGAATCATGAAGACAGAACAGCACTTGCAGCATTTTAGATACATTAGTGACACTCTGTCAGTAGCTACCCAATTATGCACGCAAATTGAGCAGTATGAAAAAGCAGAGGAGTTATACCATTTGCTCATGATGTGCATTGAAAGGTGCTTTGGAAGAATGTCAGTTGAATATTCAAATTGCGAATTCATGCTGGGAGCTTTCTACCTGAGATTAGATGAAATGTAGCGTGCGAGGGAGTGCTTTAAAAACTGTCAGAAAACCAGAAGGACCGTACTAGGACCTACCAATAAACCCATGATGGATTGCATGTTAAACCTTGGGTTGATAGATTACACCTCTGGCAATAGCAATAAGTGCATCCAACAGTTTTAAAAATATATTAGGGTCAATGATTAACTTAGCCTAGGTATCTCTCCTCTATTAGCAGACATTCAATAGTATCTGGGCTATTTGTATCTCAGACAGAATGAATTCGGCAGCAGCCTTAACAATTTTTAGCAATGTCTTTAGATCAGGGCTAGAATGTAGACAGGGAGTTTGCCCCGGGCTGAACACAACATCCAACACTTCTACAACAGACTCTCTGAATATATTTAGGTCAACCAAAGCGAGGATAACAAACTCACTCATCTTTTATAACAACGCAGTATTTTATAAAACAACAAACTCTACACACATTTAAACCTGCACCGTGAAGAGAGTCGTACAAAATCAATGCATGCTGCTGATGACCATCGTAGCTAGATCTCTACTCATAGTGAATCATCCCTTGAGATAGACCTGCACATCGATCAACCATTTTATAGCATTTTGAGTTTATATTAGCAAGCCGAGTTATGCAAGGTGAAGAAGCGCATGTAAGAGTAAAAACTGCGTGAAAAGAAGATAGCACTGGTGCGTAATTTTGTATACAGGTTTGATTTGGATAGTGAAGAATATCATCTGCTGCGAATTGCTAATGAAAGACTCTTCAACTAACTCAAGCTATGACATGATGATATAATTAATTTGATTGATTCAATGCATGAGCCGTTTTTTACTGTAAATTTCTTCAACCACGTTATATGTTCTTTTCAGCTAGAGTTAGAAAGACCCTCCATGCACTCTATATTACATGAACTAATCTAGTTTTTCTCTCAGCTTGTTAAGTGCAATAATTGAGACCTCCTGTTAATTCTATAGAAGTGCCATGTTTATCATCTGCAATACATCTTCAATTTTTTATTCCTTTGATTGGAGCAACATCTCACATAGCCTGACCAACAACAACAAATAGCATTCTTGATTCAGATTTTCAATATGCTAAGTCAGTATCTTTAGATAATTACGCTCGGATTAGTTCGCTTTTTCAAGGCTTGGCTTGAAACAAGACATGCTTAGAGAAGGGGCTAGTCCTCCTGGTGTATATATGCCGTACAATACCAAGAAATATCGTTCAGCCAAGAGAGTCAGCAACTTATAACACTCCATTCTCGTTTCAATAAGTTCCTAACGCTAGGCACCCATAAAGATTATCCTCTCACAGGTAATCATAGTGGTTTTTATGATACTGAAGGCGATATCCATTATAAAGCAACTGTCTAGTTCACGTGCTTGATTAGGAATGATAATCTTTAAAACAAAAATCTCCCCGAATTTGAAAAAATCATCACTCGGCAACCCTTCTCTACCAAGATCTATGGAGACCATGATATGCCTTTTCAAGTAAGACAACATAATCTGATAAAACTTTTTATTTGTACAACAGTCTAGCATACCAGCTAACCCGTATAATCCCTTCCCCATCCCCATGTTAAAAAAAAATTATACTTTAGCCATCAATTTGTACAACATTTAAATACTGTTAATCTTTTCCTAGTTGACAAACAGGGTGTACAAAAGTCTGAACAGATCCACAAGTATTATACCTTCAGCTGAGTCAGCGTTGAACTGATAAAAAAAGAATGTTTGTAAGGTTCGGAAAGCAGGCACTCTTAAGAGTTCAATGGCCATATTTTTATACAGGCTCTAAGCCACAACTCTGATGGTATGTAGGCCGGATTCGTGTAGATCTAGATTAGGTTTGGAAAGAGCGAGGGTACAAAATTCGAGCATGATTTCCAACAAATTATCAACAGATATTTAGAACTTTTCTTTTAAGTATATTCCTAGTTAATTAGTTAGTTCAAAATCGATCAATATATCCTAAAATCCAGCATCGCCGATATGCATATCAAAAAGGTAATTTCTTGCCAAGAACTCAATGTAGCTCATACCTTGCAAGAAGAAACAGAGAATTATCCTATGCTGGACATTAACTGGTATGTTTATTAATCTTTATGTCTCCATTTTATGAGCAGTTAGATTGACAGTCATCTTCTAGCAAGTGCGCAGAGCTTTGTAATGCAATTTTTTTTCTAGCTAATTGAACTTCTGAGGGGAATATGATAAGATCCTGTAATCAGCGTACAGGTTAATCAGCAGTAAAGCAAGGGCTATGCGGCATATCTTGCCATGATCTAACTACTGAAGTTGATTTTCCAGAAATGCGTCTAAAATGAGTAAAGATTATACTGGGATAACATTAACTAAGCAATGGACAATAGGTCTATAAGTCTACTTTGCCTACTTCACCCAATGTGTTCCTGATAAATGCACTTCAAATGTTGACAGAAGATTTTCGTTATAGCTTTTTTAGAGAAGAATATTCAGCATTATGATGCAATAGCCATGCAACCTTTGTTTTATGGGACTCTCTATGGGTATGGTTCCACAGCGGATGACTTCAAAGGCTTGACTAATCAGTCCATGACTTCCATCCTTGATTGAGAGAGTGCCTTGCCTGATAATAAAAGTTAATGAATTAAACAGATGCTAGAAAAATTAATCCATAAATGCAGATTTCAGTTCTCTTTGCAGCTACTTGATTATTGACATTATTTGAGCAAGGCTTTTTAAGAAGATGTGAATCTGAGATATTGTTAGTCTTTAGACACTTATTTTTCTGATAGTCTTAATTAAGAAAAAGATAGCTTTATACCAAAGTTACATCATAATCTAATGCAGTGGAGCTATGTAAGTCAAAATCTAAAGCAGGGTTATTAATCCTTCTACATTCTGTTCTTTTTCAAGATAGGGGCCAAACAGCTATATCTAGGTGAAAATCAACTGGAAGGTTTTAGGATAATCACTGGGCAAGTTTACTATTTCCTATGTGTCCTATGGAATAAAACTAAACACACTAAATGGTAGAGAGAACACTGCCTTCATAAGTTACATAACAGGCCGTTCTTGTCGCATCAGGTTTATCAGCAATCTTATTATAATCTACAACATCCTGTTCCTGAATGCTAAGATGGTCATCTTGAATGCCTTAGTCTAAGCAGGCCTGGACATGTATTCCAGTATCTAAGCAATGACAGATTAAAGTGGTTAAAAGTTTGTGGCTTGGTTGGTGGTAAGCTTCACTTACCTCTCCTCTCTGCGGGTGGAGTGGTCAATTATTTGTTATAGTATGAATTCTGCCATTCCATGATTTTAACTAAGTAATTTGGTTATCACTGTCGCTAATAGGCAGGTCATGCTTTTGAGAGTCCGATGAGACCACTCATTCCATTTTGACCTAATGCTATTCATTACTGACATGAGGAACTATTCAGTTTGCATATGAATGCCCCACTTCCTCATACATCCGGGGATTTATGAAGTTCCTGACATCATATCACCTTTCCACATGTTTGATATGACGAAGGCTACATTTTCATGATAGAAGAAAGGGAAGATTCCTCTCGAATGCAATGAGGCCACAACTTCACGAAGGGGTCGTAGGTCGTGCAACCTTCCCTGGATGATTTCCTGGCACAAGGTAACAAGTTATTTCTCTTCCATTCTAAGTATGTGAAAGTTTCTTTAGGTTGGGTTATTTAAGAGGCAATATATGGCCTCTATCCTTTGGTCAATATAGGGTCATTAAAATAATTTTGTACTATTAAATCATTTTCGCTTTAATATTTGCGATTTATTAGACAATAGACCTGAACTGGTCAGTTTTTTTAGCTGTAAAGACTTTTAACTGGTGCTGCTTTTTAATGACTGTGATTTCACTGTCGAGTTTGTCAATTTTTGTTGAGGTTTTATCTAATTCTTTATGCTTTGCTTTTTTAAGGGTCTTAAACCACTTTTCTTAATTGCTTATTAAGTGACGACAGTCAACAGTGGAGGCTTCTTAGAAAAGTCAGGGTCACGATAACTCTAAGGCTTAAACTTAGGCTAAAGAATAAGCATCAAGCTTTTTTTTTTAACTTCTTCTAACGGAATTTATTCTGGTACAACTGATTCCTGCAGCATAGAAAGCCTGTACTTGAAAGCATCCTATTAAGCTTAGGATATAGGCTTGCTGCTGTGTTCTTTAGTTTCTATCATTTCATCATCCTCATCCCCCTCCTCCTCCTCTTCAGAAGAAGAAGAAGATCTTGCTTCCTCACTAGAAACACATTATTAGTCTTAAGATGATGATCCTGATACAACCTAGGGCTCTATTTCTTCATCTTTTTATTTTTCTTATTAGCGATCGGTCTATTCCATGTGTTTGTAGTTGCTGATAAGGAAAGTCATAATCTTGAGAATGGATGGCGATCGAGGCTGTTCTTTGATGATAGCTCGGCCAAGTTAAATTGCCTCTCTGTATCTCTTGGTCTGTACCAATTCTAAGAAAAGTAATGAATGTTTATGTGCACCTATTGCAGCATCCATATCATCCGCTTTTTTTTCCATAATAAATAATGAATGAAATTGTCAAGCAGGAAGACTTTTGAATTGGAAGTGATGGTAAGAGGAATCAATCTTCCATAATGGGGTGCATATAAGTGAAGATTTATGAAATCCATGGCTAATCTTTATTTATTTATTCAAAAGGATAACACATTTTATCCATTAGTCCTGGAACTAGCAACTATAACAAACGAAAGACATGACTGCTTTTCTGAATCATTAATATTTTATATTACACATTAAAGCTTCTTTTCAAAATATATGCCTAATATCTTTTTGTAAGTCATTATGTGTGTGACTGAAGGATTTCATTTGTGCGGTGAACCAGTGCAGAGATCTATCCTTTTTGAAGTGAGGCTACCTCTCCCAACAATTATGCTAGCTGGGTCTTTTTGCACGTCAGCTACCTTTCAAACTAGCGTATCAAATTTTTGTATCCTTCTATTTCTCCCTCAAAATCTCCCTCCCTTCCTCCTAACTCCTTCTCCAACAGGCATACTTTACCTCTCTCTTCATTCAGTTAGTTATTAGTCCTATCATGCTAAGCAGTTAACTCTCTTAACTGAGAGACAGCAGCTTTATACTTTCCCTATAGCTCAACGAAGCTTTGTAGAGATGGCTGGGATAAAGATGCCTGTTTCAGCTGCTCGTTCTATATGGCCAACTTTTAGAGTTGCTGGTTTGTACATTGATGCTCTAATTTTAATTGGTTGAAGAACTGTGTGACTTAAAGTTGTTGCTGTTTCCACTGAATAATGGTTTCATTGAGAGCTTTGTTTTTAGTCTGCTCCATACACAACTTCCCATGCAGTTATTTGCAATTAAGACATGAAGTTGATGCCTAAAGTGGAGTTGATGATTATTATGGAGGTAAAGTACTACCGACAGCTGCTCCAGAGGTTGTGTTTTTACTGTCTAAATATCTGCTTGCCGTTTAATGCAGTTGTCGATCAAAAGGGTTTGTCTGGATTGAACTTTGGGCTGGTCTGAGTTGAAGCTCTTTTTGAAATCCCTTCACAGTGATTGGCTATTATTATGGTGGGATGCAATTGCTGCGAGATGAAAAAAGATTGAACTAAGAAGTATGCTGAGATGCTTACAGGGCAGGTGTAGAAGGCCGTTTTGATAGTTTTGAGGAGTACTATTACAAAAACTGTTTGCTGTTGCTCTGCCTTGATAAGGACATGCTGGACAGATCCTCCGATCTTCTGCTATTCACCAAAGACTAATCAGCACATGGATGTTTCTTTGTCTCTATATTCTCAATATGTATGGAATTGAAATTGGCACGCAATAGTTCAGGGTTGAAATGTCTTTCTGAGGACGGTTTTATTATACTTTTGTGGACCAGTGGAGCTTGAGATTACGAGTGGTTGTGGAAGGAGCTGCTGGACGATGGGGCTGGACACGGATTCGGATGTGAAATGTTGCTAAGACTGGGGTTGAAGCTGGGATTAAAAGAAGGTCTTCCAGGAGAAGGTGTGCGATTAGTCCTAATAGGGCGGCATCTATCAGGGCTAGGCTCTAATATGGGATGTGAAGAAGGCAGCAATTTCTTTCTTAGTTAAGGCTGCATAATTTTATTTCACCACTAAATCATCATTAATTTTATTATAAAAAAGGTCCTATTAAAATTATCACAGAAATAATCTAACGCAAGTAGTTATCCTCCAACTGAATACACCTACTTTCTGATTTTCAAACATTATTGATCTTTTTTTCATTCCTTTATAGCTTTATCATGCTTAATAGCGATTGGGTTGGCTTTATGGAGTAAGTCATACTAAGCTAAGCAGAATGGTATAAAATTTTGGCAATCAGATTGGAGTAAAATTGCTAAAAAGATGAGGTTTTCCTAATTATATCAGAATATTGGCAAACAAAGATTCAAAAAGGCTAATGATGGACTGTCCAATAACTTTTCCTTATGATTTGGAAGGATTCCAAAAATAGATGGACCAAAATATCTTCATTGATGAACGGTAGAACTGAACGGAGAAAAAAGTGCACTCCTATCCGAGAAGTAAAATCCATTGACTTAAGCAAGAAGAAGACTATTAATCACATATGATCTCATAGGTAGATTCTCCAATAACATACATGTCACAAATATCACATAACAAAGTTGTCCAAACATGTAGATGTCAATCTGCTACAGCTTGTTTGATTCATTCATTTGATGAACAAAACTAACTTTAATCCTGAAATTAAATAATTTTATCACTCACTCACCACCCTGTCAAATCGAATTTGAATTCATGATGGCTGTTGCTTAGCTTTTAGCAGGGCTCTAAGTTTTTTGTATATATCTTCTTGCGCATTAGTCCAGAAATAGAGGCAGCCCTTTTGAAATTTATCTTATTTGTTGAATTAAGGAACTGGGGATTATCAATGATAGGCTTAGGCTTTACTATCATTGTAACAATTTATTTTAACTTACTAGTTGAGTTAGATGGATGGATACCAGAACATGGTTTTTTTTTCAACTGATATTGGCTTTTTTTTGATAGGAGAGCGTTTTACTTTGTACAATTTTGTTTGGTAGGCTTAAGTGGGAGATTCTCTGCAGTGCCTATTTTAATACCCTGGATAGTTAATAACTTTGGGCGATAGTTTAACGCTCTCTTTTTTAGATGCTATTTCAAGCGCTCGATTTAATATTTGCTCAGGCATGTTTAACTGCATGATCTTCCCTTTACACTTAATCGTTTACCATTCTATTAGCAGCTAAACAGTCTCTCCAGGAAGCTCATTAATTTTACTTTAAATCAACAAATGATTAAATACTTAGCCTAATCAGCTGTACATTATTACTTATTGTGCTGTGAAGGATCCCTGATGGTATTTCCGAAAAAATGATTCATTATGATACAATTTTAGAACAAATAACTGATGCAGGTCAAGAAGCTAGAAATTTTTAATGGAGAGGGCCATTTTAATAAAAAAATGATGGTTGTTAAGGAAGGTGATACTGCTAATATATAAAAAGTTTCAAGAGGTTCTTCCTTGCCTGTAAAGAGAGTAACTTTTGCTAACAATAGCTAATAATTAATTGTCGAATGTGGATAAGAGGAAGAATAGCTTGATATTGAGAAGTGTTTCTGCCGAATATTTTGATAATGCTTTAATGTATCATAAACAGAAATCATTATTTTAACAATCAATATTTAATTAATAATTTTTCTGTACTTTGTTGATTATATCTGTAATGTTTGCATTTATTTTATATTCATCCACATATAGACTATAGGATGTGTTTCCAATTAAAGATGGAGAATATCAACATGATAGTTAACTAAAAAATAAACAAGAAAATGAATAAGAGAGAGTGAATAAATTAGATAGAATTAGATTAAAACAAGTTATTAGAAAACAAGTTAGAAGAGACCAACAAAATACCATCACTCTTCAAAAGACCGCATCATTTCTTATGAAGCCCATAGAGAACCCATAAGTAACAAAGAACGCCATTATGTTCTGGGTATGCAAACTTAGTTAAACATTCATGTTAAGGTGTGTGGGATTGAAGCAGTAGTAGTGAATGGATATTAGAAAATGGTTGAAAAGACAAATCATGCTTGGAACATAATTAGAGATTATTTTGTGGAAAGCACGTGGGGATCTGGATTCGCTAACCAAAAAGATTAATTCACTAGGTGTATGAATCCTTTCTATTTCCTCACTCTACCACAACCAATCATCTGCCTTCAGAACCAAGTATCAATTGTTGGACAACCCCATATAAATCGAATACGATCGCTTTTATCAAGCAATGCAGCAAAATTAAATTGATCCTTGCTTGATTTCGATTAACCAGTAGTTGATTGTAAATCCAATAATTTTGTGTTGAGATTCCGGATGGCAAAAAGGGATTTATTGCTTACTTCCCTTATAGTACTTATAGTAGATAGCAATGAAGTTGAAGAACTTACAAGACATCGAGAAGAAGACAGTTGATATTTTATAGTTGATGCCATCATTTCAGGAAGTGGTAAATTCATGTTACAAATATTTGGGAAATAGCTACAATTTAAGGAAATAGTTATCCACAATTATATAGCATTACAGTACTAAATGCTGTGACAGCTATGCTAGCTCTGGCTGATTTTTTGTTATTTTTAACCATATTTAAATAAAAAGGTATAGGTGAACACGTTCAGCTAATGACATTAGGTATTATTTTGATAGCATTTTGGGTTTTAGTCTTTTTTAATTCCATTATATAGTGCATCACATCACTTTTTCAATCAATTTTTTTTTTTCATGAATATAAGGAATGGATAAGCGAATATATATGAGGGTTAGAAACTTGAGTTGCCTGATCTTGTACGAACCATTCGATAAATGCCTAAATTTATACAAACCATACCAGATGTAGAATCAGATATCTAGACTAGGCATGATTGCATAGAACCAGATTAATCCTAATCTTACTAATCTTAGTCTGACTGTTAGCTATGGTAGCTCTAAAGATATACCATACCTTTAATACATGATTTAAAGAGATGTAAGTAATATTTTGATAGTTTTGCTAACATAGTTTGTAAATACGTAATTTTTTTATCTATAAGTTGAGGGAATTAGAAAACAATTAAAGAGTAAACAAGGGTTATAAAGCAGGATGATAAATAAACGTTAGTCCTTCAATCCTGTAAGACCTTTTAATAACACCTTCAAAAGAGACAAGAAGGCATAGTAATATTCAAATGGTAAATGACAATTATAGTTTACTAACCTTACAAAAAGCTTAAATATTAACAAGGTAGATACAAAAAGACAGTGGTATTAAATATCTTGGTCCAGAGTAAATCCTACTATAATGGAAAATAAAGCAAATAAAGCGAACAGCCAATTAATTAAAATCCAGACCATTCACCATATATTTTGACTGAAATAAGATCACCATCAATTGTGGAATGATGGACATGTCTGTGTGTGACATTTGATACCTTTAATAATAGTGTAATTTTAATAAAAAAATGATTGCTATTTTTTTTGTTGCATTCGCTTTTTCTTAGGAGGGTAATATTCCCTAAGGAATAAAGCAGTTTAAAGATAGCCCCTACATCGGGACTGGTTCACCCTTCATCCCTATTAATCTCTTGGGCACATACGTCTATCGCACGATGGAATCATTTGAAATGAATTCTTTGAACTCTATTCTCGGAATCAGTATCTGCTCGGATTAAGTCAATAACAGGGTCTATGGGTTCTTGGACCACTTTTACTACGGGAAAAAATACCTGCTTGGAGGGCTAGCAGGCTACCCCTTTGTAGGCAGACAGGGATTATAGATCATGTACTCCCATATTCCACTGAATGGGAATGCAGTAATCATCTATGGTTCTCATGTCGGCATTTCGGACGACAATGTTGTAGGAAAATACAATAGAGAAGGTAAGGAAAATGCCACTTCCTGCTGTGGAGCAGCTACAGGGGCATTAAAAGAGTTAGAAACCCCTACTGGTCTCCCTCCTTCCGACTGGCAGGAACAAACTTTGGTTGATTCCCTAAGGCCTTTCATACCTCAGCTATAAGAAAGCAAAAATAAGCAGGTAGATTTGTCATACTTTAACTACTAGATAAACAAGGCTGCAATAAATGACATGATGAACAATGTGCAGTTTAATGGTACTGTTCTAGTGGTCGGAGGAATATTAATAAATAACAATCCTGGAGTGGACCAGTTTATCGCACTAGACATTAGGGTAATAAAAGACAACGTATAAAGCTTGATTTTACTTTCCGCACAATTCCTCTTCACTTCGATACTGGCTTTCCACCTGTTGTTCCTCTGATTATGATCATTTAAATAGAAAGATATTAACTGATATATACTTGGCAATCATTGTTGGAGGGGTTCATCTTTATCCATGTAAACTACCCGTTGCTTTCGGCCAATTGTCTCAGTCACTATCTGCTTTTCCTTTAGAGCTTATTCTACATGCTTTGGACTCGGTGATATTTCTCTTGGAGAAATTCGTTTGATTTGAGATGGAGAAGAGGATGGGTGATGATTAAGAGTAACAGGGGTAGGTATAATGTGTTAATTCGGAGCTACAACTTGAAAAGACTGAATATTGCTGTTTTTTTATGAGATTTTCCCTCGATCTGTAAAGGAGCCCATGCGGATGGTATTTTTGCTTGAATTTTAAGACAATAAATGATACTCCTATTCCTTCCTGAATTTAGATTCATAAATCACAGGTAAAACACCTGTTCCATAATATCTCTCTTTTGCACCCATCTAGGGCTAATAATTCTGAGAGATAGTGCTCATTACATTGCTCAAATGATTCTTAGATAATTCTTGCTTGGCTTGTATTGGTTTTATCTGAGAAACAGGAAATTAAGGGGACAAACATTCCGCAGAGACAGTATTGGTCAGATAGTTACGTGCTGGCTATTTATGCTAAAATTGAACATGCTGGTTGAATACTTTTTTCTATGGGCGTTGGAGTGATTGTAAGGGAATTTGAGAATGAAGTACTTGCTGCTGTTTCAGAAATTGAGGTTGGGGTTGGAATTGGGGCTGGGGTTGAAGTTGTGGTTGGGGTGGAGGTTGAGGTTGAGGTTGAGGTTGATAGGCTTGAAGAGGAGGAGGTAGAGGTTTGAACTATGGCTGTGACTGAGATTGAAATTGAGATTGAATGGTTTGAAATGGAGGAAGTTGGGATTACGATTGTCTATGTTAGTTTTAAGCTGCCTGTAACATGTGATATTAAGGCTTGTAGTTTTTTCTGTGGTGTTAAAGATTACTAAAGGTCTAAACTATAGGTTCATGCTTTATATTTGAATGACCGTACTGGAAGTACTCAGCTGGAAATGAGGGAGTAGCATTGAATACAGATCCAGGTTGCTGAATTATTTTAGGTTGTGGTTGCCGTAACAGATCAAGTTTATGCCCCTAAAAAGATCCATTTTCAAAGACTTATTTTATATGGTTAATTTAACCATTTTTATTAATGCCGCTCTCCTCCTCATCGTGAAACATCCTGTCATACATCACATCCCGATCATCAGCTACATCAGATGACTTTCTCCATTATCCCGCACCCTTCATCTCACCAATTTTTATATCATCTTGTTTGAACTATATTCTTCTTGGTGTTATTGATTCATCCAGATCATTGGGTTTTTGTTTAATATAGGCAGTGGTTTAAGTGCTTTACATATTATGATCTACGTATTCCTTGATAGCAGCAATAGCCTTTCCGAACTTGTAATTCCCGCTACTCATCCTACTTTTGAGGTGAGATTAGAACCTGTCAGAGAAGGAAGAATTCTAACTGTGCTTTCTGCCAATTTAAAAAATCTCTTTTATCATCATTTCTTCAGGATCCTGACAATGAAGAAGAGTTTGTTAGCTACTCAGAATAGGCTCAGAAGGCTCATTCTTTGCAAAGTGTTAGTTGAACCATACTTTTACCATTTCTTCAGTATTTGTCCCAATCATGTTCTCATTAATAGTGAAGTTGGCATTTCCTTTGCCTCTGACCAAGTGCCCATATCCGTTAAGGATCTAATGCATGAGGTACAAAATATTTTCTTAATCAAGCCTGCCTAGCTGTGCCACTCGCTTGCTTATCCTTTCTGTTAGTATAAATTCATTACTAAATGTGGAACAGATGGTTGTTTTAGATCCTTCAAAATAATTCAATAGCCGAAGGACATTAAGATCATCTCTAGCATACTTACGCATCCTTTCCTTATAGCCACCAATGGCCTCTTGCAGTTCCTTTTCACTAGCAAAGCTTTAAATATACTGTTCTGCCAATGACCCGGAATGCCTATGCCGAATTACTGTGTAATTGATCTCCATCCTTTCAATCTCCCAATTATCCTCTATGGAATGAGGATGGCTCTACGTTTTTCCCATTTATTTATTTTTGTTGTAATTTATAAGATAAGAATTTAGTTATTGATAACTCATAATTATCGCATGTTATTGTAGGCAGCAGCAACACGCCTATGATGGTCAAGACTTTGTCTAGGCTTAGGAGTATACGTGCATGGCTTTTTTCCTTTAAATGAATATCTTTTAGTAGGGGTAGAAGCATCTCCACTACAATTATTCTCCTTCCCATGCTCCCTACTCCTCCCACTTCCCTTCTTCTTTTCTTTCTCCTTCAAAACATTTCCTTTCTCAGACACGTATTACAATGGGTTAATGCTCCTCAGAATAGGTTTTTTCTTTTAGTTGGTTGAGTTGATTGAGAAAGTTTGGGAGCTGTAGCTTGAATTTGGATATGGTATAAGGGAGCTGTGGAGGTAAATTGGAGATGAGTCTGAATGGGGAGTTGTAGGAGTGGATGGATGTGGAAAGGGGACAGGCTAGGGCTGTTTAAACTCTCGGTATGATTATAGACCTGATGGCTCACTCACTTCATCAATTATAGATAATCTTTTTTTCTCTTTCCCTGAACTACCATCCTTCGATCCAGTAGCCAACACATAATCAACTTTACTCTCTAGTTCCTTATAAGTGCAGCTTAAATTGAGAATGTCATCTTCTAGCCTGACAATCTTCCGGTCTTTCTCTTAGATTATTTATCTAAGCTTTTTGTTGTGCTCTGAGAGAGAAACATTTTAGACCCTGCACTTTCTGAGTTTGCGTTAGGTCTCTTTCTTGCTGGATTCTTGGTTAAGCATATTCTGGTGCATTTCAAGGATAGTCTTTTCATTGCTGCTCAATTCAAGTTCATACTCCTCAAGAATGGGTAAACCAATTTTCTGCCCATTTTCCCACCTACTTAACGACCTAACTACCATCTGCAAAGCCATCATATCAGTCACTATAGACTTCCTGACATTCCCAAATTCCTTCTTCAAAGCCTGTAGTTTCTCCTTGATTCCAATCAAGCCGTTCATCTCTTTTTACAATTAAATTATTATTGCTTAAATTTGATGTTCTTTTCAGAGTGGTTCAACTGAATTTTGATCAGGGGATTAAGACAATTACTATCTCTATCTTGCAAGGCGATGGGATGAAAGTTCTTGTTATTATTGGTAATCCTCTTGGTATTGTTATGGGCTTGATGGTTGGAGTTAATCCTTGAGGTTAAGGAAGCAGTTGTTCGAATGTTGGTCAATCTCAATCGCATCAATAAATCTGCTATAATTACCTTTGAACTTCTGATACAAAAGGCGATTAAACCTCTCCTGATCCATCTGCAGAAAAAATTTCTGCTTGTCAGTTTCTATGTTCTCAAAGCATAATTCGACCTAATCTTATTCTAGCCTCCTCACCACCATCTAAAAGTATTAATGTCCTCTTTTTACTACCTCTCTATGCATCACATCGCCAGATGTTTTTGGCTTGGCACTTTCTGGAGAGCGAGTTGTTGTTGACAGCCAAAAATTCAGGGCTGTTTTATTCCTAGGCATTTGCTTGTACGGGTACATGCTGATTAGATTAATCTGCCTTTATGTGTCTCTACGCTCTTTTTCAAACCGGTCAAAACTTATGAATCCTTTCTGTTTTTTTAACCGTTGAGCGAATGCATCGTTAGAGTGGGCGATTTATCTGATTTAGTTTTTAAAAGCCTTTGGTGGACGTCTAAACAAGGCCTTTGACTTGATAGTTTATTTGCAAATGATGTCTTATAGTTTTTTGGCGATGATTTTGTTATCCTTAAGAATTTGGGCCTGTTCTTCTCTCTGAATAGCCTTTTTTGACCTTCTAACGCCAAATGTTTTAGGCGTTTTGTTATCCACCCTAGCCTTCATCTCACAAAGATTCCTATTATGATACTTCCAAGCCTGTTGAATTCCCTTATAAAAGCAGATCCTATTCATGATCTTGATGTCTCTGTCCATCCGCAAAACAATCCAATTAAATAAAAATACTTCAATAAATCACACTTATCTTTAGCTTGTTTATAAAATCAATGGCTGATCCATAGCCTGAATACTCTAACTAACTGCAGAGGACACATGCCTTGCTGGCTTAACAATACGAGCATATTTCCATGCTATCGGAACGGCTGTCAGGCAGCTCAGATAAGCTAAGGCAGTCTGACTAGGCATTCTCTGAGATCCACTAGAATCTGGACAAGTCAGGAAGCACAATCAAAAGTCTTGAGCACAAGGTGCGAACCAATAATCTATACATTTACGCAGGATTTACCTTCCTTGTGATGATAATTCTGTTCATTGTCATTAGAAGGCTGTTCATTCCAGGGTTCTACAGGACAGTAATATTTATGCCTTTCAGACTTGCTTATGCTGTTGGCTATAAAGCTGTGACTGCAGTGCTGCAGGCTGTAGGATTGATGACCCTAAAGGGGAAACAACATGACTTGTGATTAAACATTGTAAAATACTCTACTGTCTGTTGGATAGCTCAATATTTATATCAGATTAATTAAATGAAATATGTGGAAGGACAGGTTAGGGCTGCGCTTTCTCAGTTCGCAGTTGATTTGTTTTTTTTCTTGGTTCATTCTTTAGTAAACACTTCTTGAATCATACAATTAATAATTGATATAATATAATATGTTCTATAATATGTGTTTATTTGATTTTTGATTATAAAAGTAAATTATGGACAAGTGTAGTGTATGTGGATGTGAAAACTTTGAAAGAGCTTGGGGAGATTTGTGCAGATGCGGACACAGTCATTGATCACTCATTGATTCTCTAATATTCGTATTCATGTTAAACGACTCAGTCATCTCAGTGAACGAGGTTAACGAGGTGTTCTGCCCTGATTTGATGGAATAGTAATAAGTGGCTAATACTCTCGTTTTTAGACATTTGCTCAATAAGTCTCTATTTTTAAAAAGATGACTACACACTTTTTAACTAATATGACCACCTAGCTTATCAACTTATATTATTCAAAGTCATCAAGGGAAGAAAACAATAACTTGACATGTTAGCTTAAGATATATTTCAGTATAATGAGGTTTCTGTAGTTATTATAAAGTACTTATATATACATGGGGATCTAATAAATCAAATAATTTCTACTTGTTGAGTAATGATACTTCCAATGAACTTAATGTCTCTGTCCATTCTGTAACAACGATATAAAATAATAATTATTTATAGCTTGAGTACACTAATTAATTAACTGCAGAGGACGCATTCCTTACTGGTTTAACAATACGAACATAGCTGTCAGGCAGCTCGGATAAGCTAAGGCAATCTGACTAGGCATTCTCTGAGATCCACTACATCAAACTATGAAGCATTTGTCAATCATTTAATACCAATGAATTGATAAAGACCTTAATATGAGGATGTCTTACCGTCATTATAGCCCAACAAGATTGATTAGCTTTTTATCTAACATCTGCCTTTGTGCAGTCCATCTCCAGCAGATTACAAGTAATAAAATGAACCACATTGAATTACTGCAATCTTTTTCATAGGCGATCGGATCTCAAACTCGACTATTTATCCAATTTTTAGATAAAGATTGTCTGGTGCAATGAGTTGACCAGACTGTTTATATTGCTTTGGAAATCTCTTCTTTTAAGTCAACTAAGGAGCAGTGGAATTGATTGTAATGCTAAATAATTATGGATAACTATTTCCTTAAGCTTGTAGCTATTTCCCAAATATGTGTAACAGGAATTTACCACTTCCTGAAATGATGGCATCAACTATATAATATCCACTGTCTTCTTCTCGATGTCTTGTAAGTTCTTCCACTTTATTGCCATCTACTTTAAGGGAAGTAAGCAATAAATGACTTTTTGCCATTCGGAATCTCAGCACAAAATTATTGGATTTACAATCAACTACTGGTTAATCGAAATCAAGCAGATCAATTTAATATTGCTGCATTGCTTGATAAAAGTGACCGTATTGGATTAAAGGTGCCTTTTAAAAGGTTTCTTTCGATATGGGGTTGTCCAACAATTGATACTTTGGTTCTGAAGGAAGATGATTGGTGATAAAGTATTGTGGTGGAGTGAGGAAATAGAATGGATTCATACACCTAGTGAATTAATCTTTTTGGTTAGCGAATCCAGATCCCCACGTGCTTTCTACAAAATAATCTTACTCATTGATCCTAATTATGTTCCAAGCATGATTTGTCTTTTTAAACACCATTCCTTCTTTATAACTATACCCTTTAGAATATCCACTCACAACCTTTGCTTCGATCCTACACCCCCTGCATAAATATTCAAATAAGTTTGCATACCCAGAACATACAGACATTCCGTGTCTAAATGTTCCTTATGGACTACAATCTACTGTTTTGTTTAATAAAAGTGACTTCATGTCATAAGAGATAGTGCTCGTAATATAGAGGTAAATCAAGGCTAGTTTCTGGAGGGGGTTTTTGGAATAGTAGCCTTCATTGAGGGTTTTAATAAGGGATGAAAGAGTCTTACAGGATTGAAGGACTGGGACATGGGATTTAAGGGAGTCAAAGAGGGATGTTATAAACTTCCGACGATCTTTGAAGAGCAATGGTATTCTGAATCTTTATTACTATTCTGTTAATTTTTTAGGTATTTTATTGTTCTTACTAAACAGTTTTTTGCGAGTTGAAATTTTAACCTATCTTTTATGTTACTATACTCTATGCTATGTATTTTCTTTTCGCTTTAAATCATCTTCGCTGACCCCAACACCAGCCTCAGCCTCAACCATTTTTCTTTTTAAATCATCTTCGCTGACCCCAACACCAGCCTCAGCCTCAACCATTTTTCTTTTTAAATCATCTTCGCTGACCTCAACACCAGCCTCAGCCTCAACCACTTCTTGCCCATGTTTAATCTCTTTGATTATATATTCTTTTTTTTCCTCTTATATCCTATTCTTAGCCTCCCCTTCTTCAATATTTTCCTGTTGTTTTTATCCCTGCCTATTATCCTTGGTTTACTGTTTTTCCTCACATTTGACTTATTATTTATGTTGTTATATCCTATCCCCTTCTCGTTTTATATTTTCCTGTTGTATTAATCCCTGCCTATTATCCTTGGTTTATTAGAACTTTTCCTCACACTTGACCTAAATTTCGTTAATATTTACGTTATCTATTTTTTATTGAGGTGCAAGTTCTCCTTCTGGTTTTTGTTACGTTAAACAAGTCTATTTTTTATGGCTGTTTGATTGATTATCTTTCTATAGGTACTTTTTCGTTACTGCAGACGACTATCTTTCTTATGTTTTGAAAACACATCCCATAGTTTATGTAGAGTAAATTATTATTTTTATCTATAATATCAGATAATTAGAGAGGGATTCAGGAGAGGAGTTGCAATTTAATTATGCTTTTATACATACTCTTACTAAATGTTTTGGTGTTTCCTCCAAAGTAATATATCCAGATCAATATAGATAGGAATTAAATTGGATAGAGAAAAGGCCAATTTCTCTTTTTTCCATTGAGAGTATTGGTCAAGGATAGCTGCAGTATCATGATGGCCATTTAAGGAGGTTGAAGAATTTACCTCAAGAAGCAATCTAACAAAAATGATCATACATTAAAATCATGGTAGTGATCTTCCAATTTGATAAATTTGCAAAGTAAAACAAATATAATAATCTGAATTCCACATACGGGAACAAAATATGAACATGTTATTACAAATATAATTCATCATATCAATCATTCTACTTGTGACTTACACCTGATGGACATGAACGAGTATCTTGAACATATAGGCATTTAATCAACTTTCTATTGGACTTGTGAAGGCATAAAAAATTTGATTTTAATGGTAAGGGGATTCAATCCGACTGAGAGTGACCCAACTGTCACAGCATTTGATAATGTCTTTCGACTCTTTTTTAGACATGCTCTTTCCCCTGTCTCAGCCCATTCGTCCCTGGCAAATTAATATCCCTGCCATTCTAAACCATGTCTTCGAGTGCAACTGAAGAGCAATTGTCCTACCGGAGATTGGCTAGTCAAAGATTTCTTCTAGAACCGAATCTTGAAAGGCGGGCAGTCAAGCAAATAAGGTATCTATCTATGTCTCAATACCATTGATACACATAATGAACTTGTCGAGGTTTTTGAGCGTGAGAGGTATTTATTCAGGCATAAAAATCGGGCTGTAGATGATGAATCTTTTACTCGTAATGCTGTCCTGGCATGTAGGAAGAGTCTTCAGCACTATAAGCTTGATCTTGTTGATGAGAGATAACTGGTAGGCCATTGCACATAACTACAATTAAAGTACCGATGGGAAGGGAGTAAGAAATTGCCAGTCGATGCAGCCAAGCGTTGGAGTCGGCTTCTAGCCTAAAAATATCTGACTATAAAGGAATAAACTGATTGAAGTAAGTTGAATCATTATTTTTAGTCAGACCTTAATTAGCTGTCTTATCATTGAAACTTTTGCAGACTAACGATATAAGACCATTGTTTTGTTTTATATCATTATCTCCAATGCTGTTGTTATGATTGATATGAGATTAGACCAATTAGCCGTGGAAATTGCTAAATCACTATTATATTGCACTGCATATTAATTAAGGTAAGGTCAGTCCGTGAGCCTTAGAAATAGCCTGAGTTCCTTCATCTCTAATCCAATTTCCATACAAGTCTAATTATGTGAGACAAGGCCAGTTAGCTTTGGAAATTACTTGAGCACCTTCAACTCCTTAATGCCGCTGTACTGCAAGTTGATTGAGGAGAGGCTCGGCCAGTAAGCCTTGGAAATTGCTTGAACATCATCTTTATTTAGAGAACAGTTCATCAACTAGCTTTAACAGATTCGCATGTTTCTTATGAGAAAATTACAAAGCAGTGTCACCAATAACGAACACTTTACTCTGCTGATCGGTTTTAAATTGTTTTGCTCGATCTAAAATCGATCATCGGCAGAAGATAAAGTTCTAATAAAATCGTGTCTTTCTTTTTATCTTTCAGCATAAATCTTTTTAGCTTTTAGCCCTAGGATTAAAGCGTGCAAACTATCTGAGAGAAAGGTTAGTAAATGGCAATTCAGAACAATGTGGCTGTTTCTATAATAGTAGTTCCAGCTTATCAACTTAATGAATAATCAATTGATTTTAATATAGTATCTCCTTTAAAAACACAACCAAGCAATGAAATAACTGGAATATACACACAAACCAATATTAAAGGCAAGGTATCTGTAGACTGGCCATACTATTTTTGATAATAGAAAAATAACAAATAAATTATAAATAAACTTAAACTTTTACGTAAAAAGTTTTCAATAACAATTATTGCTTCCTTGTTGCTAAATGACATATGCTATTCATCATCATCATCATCATCATCATCATCATCATCATCATCATTATTGTGGAGCGACTGAGCGTGGCTGGCTACATGTAGACGAATTAGCACAATCATCACTAGTTTGACTGCGAGTGTTACTGTTTCAGAATAATCGATGGATAGTTAAGAAAACAATAAAAACGAGTATTCGTTTGATAATTCAATTTCTAACAGTAACCTTCTTGGCAAAAGAATACTTTAATTAATTTAATGTAATAGTCATTATTTGGTGGACGATGGAACAGTAGTTGACTGATTCGAGCCTCTGCTCAATCTCTTCTTGTGCAATGAGATGGACCCTTTAATTAGATTGGGATTGATCATACTTACCAACTTAACAGGTGTCTCTATTGCAAGTCTATCGTTTAAGGGATCACTCTCCAACCTCTCATCTCCTTCACAACCATCTTCCTCAATAAATTCCATATAAATTCACCTTAGTCCAAATTAGTCACTTCCTAATTAACTGCTTATGGTCATCCTTTTTTGAAGGATATCTTTCTATGCTATAAGGCATAAGATCTAACTAGAGGCTGTTAACTAATTTTCAGATCGGATCAAAGAGCTCATCAAGAAATATCATTGAATCTCAATGTAAGAGACTACTAGTTGATTCATTCAATGATTATTGGAACAATAAACTCAAGCAAGCGCTTCTGGGTCAGTTTCCCTTTACACTTTGTACATTGAGATTGGATTGGCATTTCAGTGAACTAGATTGACCGGATTGTCTGCATATTGGTCTTGAACTAACCAAAAGACTGTTCAATTAGGTAGGACCTTAGACAACTTAGCATTTCTAAGAGTGTGTATTAATATTGTATTTTTAATGGGTGGATATTCAGTGGAGAGGTTGTAAAGATAGAAAAGACAGTAAAGGTAGTAAAGAAGACTGACTAGAAATAGAAAGGATCACAGCTGTTTGGATCAAAGAATAGCTATGATTTATAGAGACACTCTTTGAAGATACCTCTGATAGATTTGTAAAAATATACTCATAAGATAGAAATGGAGTTTTAAAAAACATCCACTATCCAGCTAGCTGCTACAGCACAACCTGCAGAATGTCATCGCATCTACCAGGGATCAACTGACATATATGCGAGAAGACCCGCATTGATCGAGGATTCAACTAGCTCAAGCAAGTCCTAGATAATGATTCAGCAATGATAAAGCAGCAACAACAACACATTAAACTTTGTAATACCATTTAAACGACAACAACAACAACAAAAGTAAGGCGTCCGTCAGAGTAATCCTCAGGACCTCATCTCACAGTATCAAGATTATACCACAATTAGCTTGAAAGATATACAATTTTATAAATGAATAATCAAATGAGTTTTAAACTCATCTCATGCTCCATTATGATCTTGAAGTCATGTTGAACCGCTCTTTTAATTTTATTGGGTTGGGGTTGGGGTTGGGGTTGGGGTTGGGGTTGGGGTTGGGGTTGGGGTTGGGGTTGGGGTTGGGGTTGGGGTTGGGGTTGGGGTTGGGGTTGGGGTTGGGGTTGGGGTTGGGGTTGGGGTTGGGGTTGGGGTTGGGGTTGGGGTTGGGGTTGGGGTTGGGGTTGGGGTTGGGGTTGGGGTTGGGGTTGGGGTTGGGGTTGGGGTTGGGGTTGGGGTTGGGACAATTCTCATCAATCAAAATATCAAACCCCAAAAGTTCAAAGCATGCTTCTTGATGCTGCATGCTAGGAACAGTCGCATTCAAAGTCTCTGTAACAATCCTTTAAATCTAGGGCTGTATAGTAATGTCCCAATCAACTCCCTGTCCTTTGAGCAATAGAGGTTTGAATTATCGTGTGAGCATATAAGAATGTTCTGGCTGTTGGTGTAGTGTGTAGTTGGTGAGGTGGACTGTCTGCACATCGATTTTATCAGATGTGTATTTCTAAGGACTGAATCGGAGGTAGCTCCCTGAAAAGAGATATGCTTTGATTGGCTTGACACTGGTTAATAAGACCCACTGTCGAATATCGAATTTACGGTTGTCAAAGCCACTGTGAATCTAGTTAAGTAAAAGGGGCTTTTCAATATATTTTTGGACAATCCTTAACACTGAGTTTCCTTCCTTCATTGCGTTAAACCTTCCTTGGACAAGTTTGATGCCATTGCCTCGAGCATTACCACATGGCTTTACAATCCAGATCTGCTCATTCCCCTCACAATCCCACATCGGCCCTACCAAGTTTTTCATCTTACACACCTATTTCAACACCATCCTTATAACCGAATCAGAAGCATTATCAAGCCTTTCGATTTAGCTTCTCAATCTTCGATCTTTTTCAGGAGATTGTGCTGGCCCCTCCTTGGTAAGAGTAGGTAGCACCCATGAACTGTTACGCTTAATGATCTTTCTAATTCTACGTGAGTGATCACACAGATGCATAATACAGCCGAATTCCTTTCGCTCAGATTCTAAGGGAGGATCATAGGACTGCTTGTCAAGAGTTTCTTGCCAAAAATATTCGAAGGAAGGGTGACCTTAACAAACAGTGAATGCCTTGCGTAGAAGGATAGAAGTCTCTAACCGCTAAGACTACATTTGGAAATCAACTAGATCATTCCCGAAAGAAAGTTCGAAACTGCATGGAAAGTACTAATGGGAGGGCAACCCAAACTCAGGAGAATGTGTAGTGATGTTCCTACGAAGGGCGTTTTTAGTAGTGAGCTAATGATTGCGATAGAAATGGTTGAAAAACTGTCCTTCACCAAGTCCAGAATAATCTTCCTTGTCGTCTTTGTAAGTCCACTTAAGGTTGAAAAATTGTGAGGAAAAGCACTTGTTCTGAATCCAGCCCCACTTTTTAAGTACCCTTTTCACGAACCCATCCTTTGAGTTGAAGATGAAGTATTTGGTTGAACCACTCACCCCCTTTTTCAGAGAATAACCGATCATCATGTTCTCAGTGCGAGAATGCCTTTCAGGGGACTCTTTTTAAGCTTTGTTTTATTACTGCTTTTCCTCTCGCTTGTTAGTGAATTCACTCATTCCCTTTTCCTCCCTCCTTTTGCGGATACTCTCTCTACGTTCAATTGCCTTTTTAATTTTGGTTGTGGGGTCGATCTGTTTTTTAGGAGATTTAGAGTTCGTTATTTTGAAAGGTGGTCGATTGTCCTGTGAGTGACTGTCCTAGACATGATTTATCCTATGGATTGAGTGTCGGATGTTAGGCAATTTCTTTATCACTGGCACCTCTTCCTTCCTTTATTCATCAACGCTTTAATTTTTTTAGTCTGGTGGCTTCCTATCCGAACCCTGCCCACTTCTAACTTTGCGAACCAACTTAGCGAAATCCTTACCACCATATATTTCCGAAGCGAGTAGAATTTCCTTTTTCTTGAACATGTCCCTATTGATTTTGAAGTGGAGATACTTAACAAGCCGTTTCACATGGTGATCTAATGAATTTTTATTCATAATATCATCTACCCTCTAAATCATAAACATCTTCATGCACAGATGCGCATGTATCCTCATCCCGCTATCAACCACATACTTATTATTCTTATTATTATATAATCGTATTTGCTGTGCTATTCATAACTGGCTTGCTTTTTTATATATATATATTAATTAGGTGTGTTGTGTTATTAGTTAAGTTGTGCATAGATTATATTGATAGTTATGCTTCGTGAGGATAAAAATAGTCTAGAAGATGTTGGATGTGAGTTTGACTCATACCAGGATTTCTTTTTAGAGCCAAGGCCTACTCACCATCCCCCTAAAGGATGGCTCCAGTAACTTTACTACCCCTTTATCAGGCCTCCTCGTTCTTTCTACTCCAAGTAGGAGTATGACTACTTTATCCACAAGTTTAAAAAGAACAAAATTCACGAACAACATTCCGTCGTGTTCATGAACTCAGAAATCCCACTTGACGTTCTTCTCAACAAGGAGTGTCAAGAGATGCTAGTTTACTGCCACAGTGAGCACGGTAACAAACTGGAGTCGGCTGATTTGTTGGCGGCTATCCCTGAACAGCTAAGCGTTGCAATATTCGATTTTGCTGGATGTGGCCTTAGCCGATCACTCAATAATAGCAATGGTGAGATTCCTATGCTGTCCCTAGGAGTACGTGAATCTAATCAACTAATGATCATAAGAAACCTGCTGCGTCAGTTTTACAAAGTAACGAGGTTCATCTTCTGGGGGAGAGGACTAGGAGCTGCGGCAATGATAAGGTTTGGGGAAGGTGAGATATTCATCCTAGACTCTCCTTTTACAAAAGTGGACAGTCTCTTGCAACAAAGGAGTAGTATATATGACTGGTGTTGTGGGCTGCCTTCTTGCCTGGTCCAAAGAATAATAGCCAAGGAGGCACGCATTGACTACTAGGACCTTGACCTCTCTAAAGCTTTCTAACAGAAATTCGACAGTTCGAAGATAGTGTTTTGGCTAGCCAGCGATTCAGACGAGCGCACGGACATGAAAAACTCGATAGAGATGTTCACGGATTTCAAAGGGCGGTCAAAATAGATCTTCATAACAGCTGGCAACAACCGCAGCCCCAGATCCCAACGCTTCCCCCCTTACAAACATAATCACACACCTTGAGATGGCAATATAGACACTAATTCTCGAAGACAGGCTAAAAGAGTATAGTTGAGTTTATTTGAATTTGAATGAAGCTTGAGAATTATCATGTCCTGGGACAAATCGGAGAAGGCTCTTTTGGGAAGGTGCATAAGGGCAGGGTTAAGATGTCAGGCCAGATTGTCGCACTCAAACTTATACCCAAGAAGGGCAGGTCTTAGAAGGATCTCAACAATCTCAGACAGGAAATCGAAATACTCACCGGCTTGAAGCATTAGAACATTGTCCATCTCATCGAGGCCTTCGAAATGCCACAGCAGTTTGTCCTTGTCACTTAACTCTAGCATGGACAGCTCTATGACATCATCGAAACTGATAAAAAACTGGCTTAGGCTGATGTCCGCAAAATCGCTAGACAACTCATCCACGCACTCAACTATCTACACTACAACCGGGTCATCCACCGCGATATCAAGCCTCACAACATCCTCATTGGGGCAAACGGAACCATCAAGCTCTGCGACTTCGGATTCGCCAAATTCGTGGATTTCCACTCCCACGCTCTCACCAGTGTAAAAGGCACTCCACTATACATGGCTCCCTGAACTAGTCCGCTCGAAGCCTTACAACCACTGTGTAGATCTTTGGTCGCTAGGGGTGATCCTCTTTGAATTGTACTGTGGCTACCCTCCATTCCACTCGAACAACTGGATGTAACTTTTTGAGATCATCAAGAGCTAACCATTGAAAATACCTGAGACTGTTGACCCTGATTTCAGGAATCTTGTACAAGGCTTGTTAAGTAAAGACCCTGATGATCGCTTACAATGGCCTGATCTCTTCACCCACCCATTTATAAAGCGCACTGACCAGTAGCTCAAATAATGCAGGGCTAACTTCCAACATCAGCAGCGCTTCAACCCCTTCTTTCATGCCAGATCCACCCCCAAAGCCAAAAGCAGGTCAAGATCGCGTACACCCTTATCCCTACTAAACGAGCGAAACAACATCTCTCCAAAGCGAGACCCAGGTTACAAGGAAGGGTTCTGGGGCAAGTTGGAATAGAAGTCGCAGGAAGGTGCTGATCAGGTCAAGTGCGATGGTGAGTTTAGAGCGAAGTTGAAAGAGACTTTGGCTTTGGATCCAGCACGGAATAAGGAAGCGGTAAGGTCTTGTCTGAAGACTTTGAAGGTACTGCTGTTGCGAAAGCCCAATGAGGATAAAAGAGAAATGGCTAGGGATGAAGGGTTGACCCAGCAGCTTCTCCACCTTCTTTTCAGCCACAAGTAGCTGGATCTTAGCCTAGCCTCCCTCGCAATCACCAACTGGGGCCTATGCTTCAAGCTAAAATCAGCAACTGACAAAAAAGCTAGTCTTGTAGGATCATGGTGGCCAAAACTACTCACCTACTCAATCACCTGCATAACAACAACCACCACCACCATTACTGAGAAAGATGTGGTGGTAGGCGAGTAGAACCTAGCTATAAACCTGCTGAAAGTGATTGGTCTGCTGGGCAACCACGCCAGCCACCAACCATCCCTGCACACCCTTTTCTACAAATAGTTTTACAACAGTTGTCTATCACAGACCTTCAACAGCACACTACCATAGTCAGTAAGAAGCTACTTCTTGCATGTCTTTTCAGTATTTCTGCATCCTGTCTATGGTCCGATCATAGCCTACCCCTACTGGAAAGAATCCCACAGACAGCAGCATTCAGACTTCATCATCACCCAGTCTGACAGCAGCATCACCACTCCCCTCCAAGAACAGATATACACAGTGTTTGCAAACCTGCCAAATATGAACGGATAGTTCTTTGTCAAGGTAGACGGTATGACCAGACTGTCTATCCTTAGAATAGCCAAGGCTTTCTTGAGGAGTGGGTGGTGTCAATCATCCCTTCTGAATAGTTTGTACAGTTTGTGCAGCTGGTTGTTGAACACTCTCTTGGTAGGTAACAAGAACCTCTAGAAATGTATTATGGGAGTTGTATAGCTATTGAGTTTATCACTTATTGTCAGCAGCATTCGCAGCAGCATTCACAGCAGCATTCACAGCAGCATTCACAGCAGCATTCACAGCAGCAGCAGCAGTGTATCAAAGCCTTTGCAAAGGCCATTAAAAACAAGCTTAAAATATTGGTTAAGGGGCTGACCATAGGCGCAGGAGGAACCAACTGGATACTCGCTGTTGCAGCAGTGCAGTATCTCCAGGCTTTGCTCTTCACTGACGGGCCACAATGCTACCTATAACTGTTGAATAAACTGATCGACCCTACCTGCTCACTCCTACAGTGGCATAATATAACCGAATAGCTGATTAGAAAGACCATCGGCTCAGGCGTGCTTTCAGAGGGTTTCTTTGACAATGTGGTGCTCTTCCTCCAAAGGCTTTTATACCTCAACAACAACAACAACAAGTGTGTTGAAGGGGATGAAGGTGGTCATGGCAGTAGTATTGGTCAAGCTGACTGCATGATGATCGCTAACTCTCTATCCTCGTTTTACTAGCATAAGGCAGTTGGGTACTAGCTGTCGCCTAGAGGGTTGACCGCTTTGAATGAGACTCTCAAAGATCTGCAAAGAGTTTGCACTAGGATCGAGCCGCCAACGGATGGAGTCCGAGTGCTGCTACATTTTATGAAGCCTGGGTATCTACTCAACTTGCGCAAACACCCTGCAGTTAGAGAGGAAAGGATCATCCGAATGGTTGACAGCTGTCTGCGGCTAGCTCACAGCTGGTCTACAAATGAGCCACAAGCCTGCCTTGACAGCCTGCCCTACATCCTCAACACTGCCGAATTCATAGGAACTGATACAAGCAGTCTCTTGGCGATGATCAGCAGGGCTGTCTCTGCTGCTGACCTTAAGTACCCTCTTAACGGACAAGCTGTCATCTCGACCATCAAGAAGTACAGTCTGCTTGAGAATGCTGGGCTGATGGATAGCCTGGGGTTTATGGCTTGCTATCTGAGATGGGCTGATTGCTAGGTGAAGTATGCTCTGCTTGACAGGATCGTGAGCTGGCCATCTCTGGCCACACACTTCAACAGTGACAGCATTGAGGTCAGAGCCAAGATGTGCTCGCTGGTTGGCTGCATGTGCAAGAATAGCAGCTATTTCTACCCCTGCATTCAAAAGCACTTTTTGAAGATGTTGTTGGCATGCTGCAAGGACGCAGATGGACAAGTCCGTAAACAGCTTTCTTTGCTGTTGGTAATGCTGCGTTCCATTCAAGCTAGCTTTACGAGGGTTTGAGGCCAGTCATTCCTGATGTCATAGCTGCCTTTGGAGAGGGTGATGAAAGGCTGCGGTTTAACGCAGTAGCTGCTTTGTGCAACATGGCTAGAAACAGTGCTATCCTGTTACAGGAGATGCTGTCAAAGGATGTGATTGGGCATTTGATAAAGATGCTGGAGACAGGACCAGACATAATCCGCAGATCAGCTTTAGTATCTTTATCAAACCTCGTCCAATACTAACCTGGCAAGAGCTAATCACTTGACCACCAACTCGACCACCTCCTAGCCCAGCACAAGTTCAGCCGTGACCCCCAACTATCCAAATACACCAACAAGATCATGTAGAGGCTTGCAGCCAAATGATCACGTACATTGATTGTGAACTTAAGTAATGACTCAAGCAACAACTGAATTAATATTAATAATTCAAAGTCATTTGATCTGGGTGATGAGGATGGGAGCCAGGACTGCTGCAGGGGTTGGGGTTGGGGTTGGGGTTGGGGTTGGGGTTGGGGGTTGGGGTTGGGGTTGGGGTTGGGGTTGGGGGTTGGGGTTGGGGGTTGGGGTTGGGGTTGGGGTTGGGGTTGGGGTTGGGGTTGGGGTTGGGGTTGGGGTTGGGGTTGGGGTTGGGGTTGGGGTTGGGGACATCTCCATCGTCAGTTCAAGCAGCTCGTCAACACACTTGCTGAGATACTTTATGTCCCTCAGCTTGTCTTGGATGTCAGCCAGCCGATTGCTGAGAGCTGCACTGGCACCAACCACCTGCTCCTCTATCATCTGCTGGGCAATGGCAGGGTCCTAGGCCAGAGTGTCAACCTCTTCCTTAGAGAGGTCAGGCTGGATAGTCCTGATCTGACGAGCTACCTTTTCTTTGGTAACCCTTTGAAGCTATTTTCTGCAATGGTCAACTTCTCGACTGATTAAATGACAGGTTTTGTTCCAGGCCTTGATGGAGTTCTACTGGTGCCTGATTTCAGGGTCATGCTCACAACCACAACCCTGGATGTTCTTGAGTTGTGCTGACATCTGCCTGATTAATTCCTGCATGTCTGCTCGAGTCTGCTGAGTCTTCTTGGCTGAGTCTTGTACCCTCATGGATATCTTCTTTTCTTGTTAGGGAGTGGTTGCCTTCTAGTACTGTCGAGTGCACTCCATGATGGCAGAAGATGCAGATTCTATTTTAAGCTGGTTTCTTGAAAGGGAGTCTGTGAAGGCCTTGAAATCAGGCATGAAAGTATTGTTGGACAACTTTACCACGTCAATCTTTGAGCCTGGCTCTTTCCCTGTAGTCTTACTGCTTTCAGCCATAATCGTCTTCAGTTCAAGTAGTCGGTCATTGATCATGCTATATATATATGTATGATGTATGATGTGTGTATGATGTATGATGTGTGAATGATGTATGATGTATGATGTGTGTATGATGTATGATGTGTGAATGATGTATGATGTGTGTATGATGTATGATGTATGATGTGTGAATGATGTATGATGTGTGAATGATGTATGATGTATGATGTATAACCCTAATATCCCATCATGTCATTTTTAATGCTACTCCTTGTACGATCCTATCCCTCTCACACATAGTGTGCAGGGCTAACCCCCCTCCACTCCAATCCTGTATCTTGTCTTTATAAGGCCTTCCACCTCTGGCTTAAACTTTATGCTTACCTTCTTTGGCACCAGTTCAGGAGTAAATTGAGGAGTGGGAAGGGCTAGAGTCTATGGGATTGGGTGGATTAGAAGGCTGGCGCCTGGGATCGTACCCTCCAGGCTAGAGAATGTGAAGTATGAAGGTTCGTCTTTTTTGTTTACCTCTTCTTTTTACAGTTTGGATAGGATGACCATTCCCCGAGTGTCGAACTTGTGTGGAATGTGCTAGATGCGCCAACTGCAGTCCACAGGGCTCTAGTTGACCATCACAATGCTCATCGTCTGGTTATTCTTGGTCGACACCAGACCGAAGTCGATATCCTCCATCTTGTCCTGCTACCTCTGTCCTTACAGCTTGATCTTAAGACTGGGTCTGAACAGATCCCCCTTGAGCCTGAACTGCTGCTAACTGCCATTTTAGAACTGGACAAGTAAAGACCCCTACAGCGCCATGTGAGGGAAAAGAGGCCACGCCTGTCTGTCAGCTGGATCCTCACCTAGGAATTCGATGGTCATCTGAAGCATCGAGTTAGGCACCATAACGAAACTGGTTGGAAGCAAGCCTCTACCAGTCGCCAGCATGCTTTTCTGTGAGCTATTGGTAGCAGCCTTGACTATCCGAAAAGCACCTGTCACATGCACAGAGAAGGACAAGGTTGAAGCTGACGTATTGCTTAGAGTGATCTCCTTCTTTTTGCGAGGTGACTCCCCCTGCGAGAACATCATGAACTTGAAGATGTAAGGGCCGTTTATATCCATGCGCTTGTCGACTGTCAGCCTTGGCTATTCAGTCTCTGCTTTGAGGATGATCGCCAGTGGGGTCAGTACTGCACTGCTTGAGGATAGGACTGGCTTGGCTATGAGAGTGCTGCTGTACTTCCCGCATTATGCTGATTTGAACCTGACGATGAAAGTGACCTAGGATTTGGCTGGGATGGTGCCTGACCTGCGATTCAGAGAGAAGCAAGAGTCAACTTGTTAAGGTGGCTCTACAGGCGTCCATTACAATGCCACTAGATCAGCTGAGCCTGGCTTAGGTGGTCCAAAAGCAATTTTGAAAGCATCGGTATCCCCTCTCGCCACCATCCTATCATACATCTTCCATTGTATGTCAACTGCCTCTGGTCCATTATTGCGTATCTTGAACTCTTTGACTCCTCCCTCTCCCGCCCCTCTCATAAACCTGCCAATATTACAAACTGGCA